>NC_088853.1:46957520-47064671 GCF_963853765.1 Magallana gigas | reverse complement strand
ACCTTGATTTCGTCTCAAATTTAACGCACTTTGAAAAAATATTTTCAAAGTGCGTAATTTTTTCAAAGTGCGTTGCCACAGTGCTTATTATACATGTTTATATCTATGCAATTTGTATCGCTAAGATCCTCTTAAATTGTCGTTATTCCACCTGTACAATGTATCTCAGACGACCGTGTAGTGCGCGGCCAGCGCTGTAGGGTCCGTTCGTCATCGGAAGCAAGGTTTTTGTCTTGTCTAGAATGATTATATCAATTGTGTGTCAAGGAAAACAGAAGAAATATTTTCTCCAAATTATTTTTATACAGAAATCCTCTAGTTAAAGAAACGGAGGGTGTGTTGATATTCACTTATTAATACTTGTCCTTTTGTATAAATCCATTTGTTTATTAGACATTGCTGCTTTTAGGAATTGATATGTACAGTATGTATAATGTTTAATATCAATAAAAGATTTAAAAAAAAAGAGTGGTGGTCACTCGCTGGTAGGAGAGTGGGTTCCATAGGCCGTGAGTTCAAGCCCCGTAATTCGTTATCTGAATATTGATATATAAACTTCATTAAATCAATTAAATATAGCACACACAGAAATAATTCATGTTAATTGTGGATTTCTTGAAAAGTAGACACTTCTAGGATTTGGAACCTATAAAAAGTTATCATCATGTACAAAAGTTTGGCTGTAAATAATATTGGACACCTTTGAAAAAAAAAATCCTCATTTGATTGATGTATATCTTAAACCTATCCAAATTTGATTTAAAATGCACTAAATTTACTTTTGCATTTTTTTGTTTTTCAGTGTTTCTGGTGTAAAGTGAATTACGGTGGACTGTAACAACAAGACTCTGTAAAAAGGAAATCGTACATGTATAATTACTCACGCGTGTAGAAATGTTACTACAAGACTTAGTACCGTGTTAACTTATTCTTACCGTTTTTATTCTTCGTGTGAACATGTGAGTCTGATAGAAAAAAATGTTTCTTCATATGTAAAAGGCTCGTTAAATCGATTTTACAAAAAAGAAATTATTATTATATTGGTCTAACATATTGAATATTATTCAACAATTATCTTAATATTTAATGAATAAGGAAAAAATCGAACCATTTCAATGATTATATACTAGTCTAACATATACAAAACAATGAATTAAGGCATTGATCAATGCATGGATATCACAGACTTAATCCTCACAGAATCCAACCAGCAGACATAGAACCGGTCTGGACCAGATTTTCATGAACATATTCTCTCTACATTAAATTAAGTCACTTATTGTTTGAAACTGTTTCATATCAAAACAACGTCATAACGGAACATATACGTCTGGTTTCTGTCTGGCCGTGAGTCCTTCACTTGATTCACTTGTTTCGATGCACGTAAAAACTTGAGAAAATCGAGATCCTCCACTTCACTTGAGTCTATACCTGTCCAGTCTGACTGGTCTGGGTCCGCGGTCGTCCCGGGGAACGTGTCGTCTGCCTGTCCGTCAGCAGACAGGTCAGTGTAGAGCAGGAAGCAGACGGCGGTACAGACACAGGCCGCCAGCAGCACACGGCTCGCGCGGTATGTCCTCACAACAAACGCACGCATGCTTTGAATTTTTCTTAATTCGTTGACTTAACACTATTTCTAAATAAAAAATCTTTAAAACATTTTCTTTGCAACACGTGTAAATTTAAATATTAATCCAGTCTTCAGTAAGAATCAGTTTAGTTTGAAATCGCAATTTGTGTATAAATGCTGTCCCACCTTCGAAAATGCAGTGGGATAACGGAAACTTCTCACTGTCGACTAGACTTCTATCTAAGTTAAGCAGCTACTTTATTTAAACCTGTGATATAATGCAGTCGACATTTCCGTCATGATTTCGTCAATTTGTTAATTAATAGAATAAATTCGTTATTTATAAGCAGACGTAAATACATTAAAACAGACGCTCAGCATTTCATCAAATTAAATAAAGCCTATTTTTGAATTGGCTTTTTTTAATTGTCGAAGAAATTATAATACACTGACTAAACCAAAGCTATTTCTGTCATTATTTTTAGTTTTTGCAGTAACAATTATGTTTTATCAGGCAAACAGAATATGTTAAATCAAAATATTATTTAATATTTCATGTACAATTGACAAAGTTTGAACAAAATGACATGAAAAATAATACTTCTTTTTTTTATCTGTAAAATATTCTCTATTAGTAATTTTTTTGTAAAAATTGTATTTGTGTCATATCGTTGTGAGAGAGAGAGGCGGGGGGGAGAGAGAGAGAGAGAGAGAGAGAGAGAGAGAGAGAGAGAGCACTTAGTGTATGTACAAGAAAAGTACACACATACTAAGTTTTTCCCTTCTCTATTAAACTATCTTTAAATAACAAATCAGTTGAGAGTTTTTTCTTTCAATTACAAGTAATAAATACATAAAGAATCAAAATTAACTTCTTTTACCAACAGTTATTATTTATCAAAGAAACCAGTGCGTTTTCCCTTTTAAAGGTTAGATCAGGAAATTTAAACATCGCTGACATCATGCAATTAAACTCTTTGTTGACCCGAATGACTAGTTATGTAAACATTTGTAAATTTTCAGATCACTATGCATATTAACCGAAAGCTTGTTTTTCTGTGACTTCGTGTTTATGAGCCACATTACCACTTTCCCAGCGATCCGTCCCCTGTCTGTCACATTGTTCTCCGCAGTAGAAATGTCATTTTCAAGAGTATTCTCAAAATTAAAACCTGTTTTATCCATAAGCTTTAATCTGCCGATGAGGTATGAATGTTTAATTCGGTCTGCATTTTTACCATCAGAAATTATTTGATACGCACGCACTAATACAGCACGTTTCCATTTTTATTCAAATTAAGAAATTATTTGTGATGTTCCGCGATTATCATATTCACGTAGTTTACATTGTTTAAACAGTACACATGACATATACTACGTTATGCTAACAGTTAACTCTCTTTATTAGTGGTATATAATACATCCAGCTACAGTTTAATATCATCTGAACGTTTCTTTTTTAAAGTATTTCATGCATTTTACAGAACGCGTGCTTATAAAAATGTACTTTCAAATTAAAAGCTCACTATTACTTATTCCAGTTGGAAAAATAACTTAAAAGGGACTTGGAGGAAACGATTTGACCTCCAAATTAAAAACTTTATTTTTCCAATTTTAATGTTTCAATTTAATCAGATAATTCAAGAGAGTGATGAGCGTGATCATATTTATTTTTTAAATAAAAAGGGTAAAACGCCTTAAGCTGTCTTTCAGTGGTGGGCGGCCGTAATTTATTTCCGTGTCAGATCCTCACTGTTGTCAATTTAAGTTTCCTTGTCAGATTTCCCGACCTCTGTCGTTATGGAGGCCTCATTGTTCACCAAACTCTCAACTTGGCCAGAGTTATCTCCCTCTGCTGGATCTGGGGCCTCCTCGTCTGTATTTAGTGAGTCCTGATCAGAACCTCCCTCCAGTTTTGGGTCCGCCTTCTGTATGTCGGTGTTCTCATAGGCGTGGTCAGCCTCGCCGGCCGGTGTCACGCCGCTGTCGCCAGCCTTGTCATTCCACATTAGAACCTTATCCGTCTGAATGTCCATGCGTGAGATTTCTGAAGCAAAAAAAAAATATCCGTCATACATCATACTGTTCTAAACTTGTGTCAAAAAGAGTTTTTGGTGGTTTTTTTTGTTGGTTTAAAGCATTTATTACGTACGACTTTTACTCTCATTCCCGAATTCGCGGTTACGAAAGTCCTTGTTTCGTTTCCTTCTTCTTCTATGGTGATAAAAAAAACAATATATGTTTAATGCATGTTTAATTAAACCTTTGATGCCCAATCTACGACATACATGGCAAAAGAAGATTTTAAAAATTTAAAAATCGATCTTTCCCAAACATTTTACACATAAACTATTCATTATGTCCATATTTACACTAAAGCTGATGAGAACCTCGGTACTGTACCTTTTGATGAGAACGAGGATCAGGACGAGGATCAAGAGGATGATGAACAGAACGCCCACCACCACGGCCCCCACGATGGTCGGGATATCCCCACCCTCTTCCTTCAGAACCACCTCTGGAAGAAGAAACCATCAGCGAAACCATCAGCGTGAACTGACGTCATTACGCGCGCTAGTCACCGAAAACTTTATTGTGTGTGTGTGTCTATATATATATATATTCCCTTACAGAATTATTGATAATTTAAGGTAGTACAAAACAGATAAGCTAAATTTTTCCTATCATTCAATATTTCTTAAATTTTTTTCTTTGGAATGAAATCATTTAATACGTAAAATTTGAAGAAAAAAAATCCAACCTCAAAGCTTTTGCCCACATTGCCCCAAATCTACCACTGGAATCTCCTTTCGGTGGAGTGTAAAATGAAATAGTCATTGTTATAATTTTCTATGCCATTAAGTTATTTTTCAAGATATTACAAATATTTGAGTTGCTATTTAAACAGGAGACCTTCTTGTAGTAGTACCAAACTAAGGCTCGTCGCACAGACTGCAGACTGCCAGCTTGTGGAATGTGTGACGTCACAGGAATGTTGAGTATTTTTAGCACAGACTTGGTCAGTCTGATACGTCACAGATACCCTATGGTATTTTTAGCTCAGGAATGCAAAATATTTCATAGACTGATTCTACTAGGTTTTGCAGACATTTGCATCATGAGTATTTTTAGCTCAGACTTTAAGGAATGTACAATATTTTCATAGCCAATCTAAAACATGTGAGAGAAAGGAATGCGGTAAAGACTATAAGTACTTGCATGCCACACTTTTTCTATATCATTTTTACTTGAAATTTTAACGATGGAAGACGCTCACCGAGAGATCCTGAAAAGAAATTATTCAACGTTAGTTTGGGAAATGTCTCCTGAATTAGTTGTTGAAGAGCTTTATAGGAAAAGACAGTTCTGCGCCACCCATCCGTCTTATAAGAAAATAGAAGGCATCCCTCACTATTCCTCACATTGAATTATATAGAAGATATCCCTCACTATATAACGAGTATTGAGGGATGACTGATAAGTAGGTCACTGGTCATTTCAATCACCTGTGCAATCGATCGGGTGGAATGTTTGGATAAACCCTGGAAAACATGAGAAAAAGAGTAAATTTGGAATTGGTGCACACTAAACGGAGATTGCGTAAGGTGTGTGCCAAACCAAACTTTCAATTCTTTAAGATATATAATGAAGATTTGGTGGCGGTCAATCTTAGAAAATCAAACATTGTCCTTAAATCAACCCATTTATGCCGGCTTCGGTATACTCGACCTCGCTAAGCTGCTCATGTTTCAGTTGCATTATGAGTTTATGAAATCCACTTATGGAGATACAGCTAGTCTTCTTTGTACCGACACAGATAGCCTTTGTTATGAAATTCAAATAGACGATATTTATTAGGACATGTATAAACATCTCCAGTAATTTTAACAAACACCACTTTCTGTATTCCAAAACGAACTGTAAAGTTCTTGGAAAAATGAAAGATGAATGTGGGGGAACACCGATACAAGAATTTATTGGACTAAGACCTAAAATGTACAGTTTGTTATACGATGGCCAAGAAAAGAAAACTGCAAAGGGAGTGAAAAAGTCGGTGATTGAAAAAGATTTGAAACACGAATCTTATAAGCAAGCTCTCTTTGATCATAGTTCTATGAAGCAATCACTGAATATGATAAGAAGTGTCAACCACTAAAACTAAAATCTTTTATACAAAATTATATGAACACAAGTTAGATAATGTCAACTTTGGTTTAAATAATGAATTAATATATGCTGACATTCCTAAACTGTCCGAAACGGAATCAGATTCTTAAGAGGGTGAATTTACTTTTAGCGAGGCATCAAAAACACTTTCTAGTATGAAAGCTAATTACCTGGATCGAATGGTTTTTCTTCAGAATTTTTTAAGGTTTTTTGGAAATACATTGGTGTTTTTGTTGTTAGATCTATAAATTATAGATATAAAAATAATATATTATGAGTCACACAAAGACATGGTGTAATTACTTTGCTACCTAAAGGTGACAAAGCTAGACACTATATTAAGAACTGGCGTCCTATAACTCTATTAGATACTGTGTACAAAATTGCATCTAGGTGTATTGCTGTTAGATTAAAAAAATATTTACATAAACTTATAAATCCAGATCAAACTGGATTTATGTCTTATAGATATATTGGAGAAAACACAAGGTTATTATTTGACAGAATGCAATATACCGAAGATTAAGAAATTCCCGGTCTTTGATTGCTTATCGACTTTGAAAAGGCTTTTGATACCTGATCTTGGAATTTTATAAAGCAAACTTTAGATTGTTTTAACTTTGGTCCCACTATTAGACAGCGGGTAAAGATTTTTTATACAAACATAACATCTGCAGTTAATCAAGGTGGCAGACATACATCAGAAAATTGGGTGAAAACCAAACTTTAAGAAAATTAGCAAACCCGCTTATCAGAGAAAACATATATAAAGTTATGAAATGTTAAAAGTCAAAGTTCTTTTATGATATTTTAAACAATAATATCTGTGATAACAGGTAAAAGAAGGTGGAATGAATTATTAGATATAGAGGACATGGAATGGAAATTAATCAATAAACTACCTTTTGTAATAACAAAAAAATGTAAACTTCAGTGGTTCCAATACAGAATAATCAACAACATTTTAGCAACAAACCCTTTTTTATTCAAAATTAAAAAAGTAAACTCTAAAATGTGTACCTTTTGTCACAGAGAAGAGGAAACTATAGAACATATATTGTGGGATTGTGATTCTTTAGAAGAAAAAATCAATTTTAAGGTTACATTTACCAAGAAAACTTTCATTCTAGGCATCCTTGGTAAAAGCAAAGATATCCTTAATATCATTTTTCTTTGGTTAAAGTACTTTATTTACACAGCAAGGTGTACTGAGAAACAGTTGAGTGTTTCTTATGCAATGTCGTCTTTAAAGCTCTTCTAAGAAACACAGAAATTTATTTCTTACAAAAAAGGTGAAAATGAGATTTTTGATACTCATTGAAACATCTGGAATCCAATTTTTACTTGAATTTTCCTTCTCTATCTCTCTCTCTCCCTCCCCTCTCTCTCTCTCTCAAATAAAATTTTGTACTTCTGAATTATTACCGGTATACTTAAAGCAACTTAATCATGCATTGAATGTCTGCAGAATGTGTGAATTAAAAAAAAAAGAGAAAGAAGAAGTGTCAACCACCAATTGTATTCTGTGTCAATACGTAAAACAACTCAAGTCTATATGATGACAAGCGTTATGTACTTGATACAGGTATACACACGGATACTCATGGACATTAAAAAATTAGAAAATAGAGCCATTTGATACCTCTGAAATTGTATAGATGGGTTTACATTGAAAAAAAATAACGACAGTGTATATATATATATGGTTTTTTTTTCTTCTTTTTTTTATTCCATATATGCATAATTGAAATAATGTTTACAATTTGTATGTGTACAATATTTGTTGATATCAATAATAAATTGGAACTTGACATTGAGTTCTTATTCCTCCCCATTAGAACTATTGAGGATGCCACTTATATTCAGTCTTCTAATTGCTCCTCGTCACCTGACTCTTCATCGGACTCTTTATCTTCACCAGATTCTTCATCAGATTCTTCATCATCAGTAATATCTTCAATTTCAAGTAATTCATCAAAGTCTTGTTTATGCTTATTAAGAACGCGAGAAATAGCAGTTTCCACATCTATATCGGTATTTTCCATTACAGCTATTATTTCTTCTCGGATAGCACGATGCAGTTTGCTCTTGTTTAGGTTAGATGTAATCATGAGAATACGTTTGTATTTTCTGAAAAGCAGAGCTCTGTCTTTCGGTAGCATCATATCTCTCACTTCCTCTCGAGCTTCATGCCGAGTGAGTTTGGAATTTTCATCCATAAGTTGATCCAATTTTCTGTCGAACTGAGATTGATTTTCTTCCAGTACTTGATTGACTAGGAGTGTAAATCCACTGTCATCATCCTCCTCACTAACCTCAGACTTTGCATCATCTTCTTCTTCTTCCATTGGACAACCATTTTTGGTATGTCGTTGTAAATCATACGTGCTGGCAAACATGGTACCACATTCTGAACAGGATGGATATTTCTCATCGATTTCCCTTGTCTGTACATTTCTCGTATCTAGTGGTGTAGCCCAAGAATTAGAGGAGGGAGGATAATAATACTTCTGAGTACCCGGTCTTTGGTGGTACGCCATCTCTTCAATCGGATACTGATTTGATACTGATTTGATCTGTGGGGAGCGGGTTTTACAGACGTCCAATTACTTTGTCGATCTGCTGTCAAGTGATGATTTGAGTTGTCTCATCGATTCTGGGGTTGTTTGTTTTAAATCCAAAATCAACGAACCGTAGGGAAAAGACACTGCATTTTCATAAGCATCCAACAGCTTCTTTGAATTTCCAGGATACATTTGTCGTGCAAGGGTTGCAATTTGTTGTCGATCTCTTGGATTTTTAAAGATAACTATGTACTGGCTGTTTAAACTCATTGTTCGGTTTTCCTTTCCTTTGTTAAACAGATTTTGCATAATACAGATCACACTTAGGTTGCGATGGTGAGCACCCTCCGTAAATAGTTCACAAATTTCCTTGTCCTGAGTGGCATCCTTCATCATGTCATCAATAACCAGCAGTGTTCTTTCGCGAGAGTTAATAAACTTGTCTGTTTTGATGTCTTCCGTTATCCCTTGAATGAATTTTATACCTGAAATCCAGTACTTAAACTCATCATAAAGGGGTTGCCATTGCTTATAAATCCACATAATTCTTATAAATCCACAAAATTCTTTCAGGTGCGGGGATTATGAGCTGTTTATTAAAAAGTAGTTGATCCATGTAGATTTTCCCGACATAGTTGGTCCCGCAACGATCATGGTGAAGGGATGCACGAACTGAAACTTATCCTCCATGCTTTCTGATAACATATTCTCTTTTAAAGAAGTGAGGTACTGAGAAGGAGGAGTGAAATCAGGAGGAGGAGGAGGAGGAGAAGGAGGAGGAGGAGTGAAATCCTGATGAGAATACGGTTCTGTGATTTGAGGATACGGTTCTGTGATTTGAGGATACGGTTCAGACATTTGAGGATATGGTTCACTGCTCCCATGAGCAGTTCGTAAATGTCTCCTCAGATTATCAGGGCGTGAAAATTCTCTCTGGCAGATAGAGCATGATGTTGGCTTCATAACTGCAGGGTTGAAAATGATGGCAAGTTTTTAAATAGACTCTTTATATATCTTGCAGCTGTCTCTCATGTACCCAGGAATTAAACTTCGTTGGATACCCTTGTCATTTTACGAAGACTTCTACCTTTCCTCTTCATCTGCGCCGTTTCAAGATTTTCTCAATCTTCCACAAGTCGTCTCTGGTTTTGTTGACTCTTTGAAGCTCAGATTCATAAAACGTTCCCTCGATGGGATCGTTGCCGTAATCCGTAATTTTGTCCCGCAGGAAAATGTGCTTGGTGCTTGATATTCTTACATAGTCTCCCATTTTAAATTTGAAACGCTTACGTGGTTAGTACGCTTTCTTTTTGAAAACACTGGGTTTCAAGACATCTACATATAATTTCTTTCAAGTCACCGCTTCATTGATTTTATTTATGTCTCTAGGTGATAAGCCATTTAACGATCTGTGTGGCCGACTGTTATAATTTCTAACAGTCTGTAAATCTGTATGTTCTATTGTGGGTGAAATATCGATACATCATGACTTTCGAATGAACCGCTCGGCATAATTGGCATGAGTGACGTTATGTGTAACGTAATGATCAACTCCTTGTCTTCTGAAAAATCTTCGACCCCTTGATTTTTTAATTCACTCCCTTTGTCTGTTTGAAGTTCTTTAGGCTTGCGTCCCGTTTTAAAAAATGCCATTCAAAGCATCTATGACACTACCGTGGAGTTTGTTTTTCAGAGGTTTAACCCAAGCATATCTTGAGAATACGTCGATGGCGATGAATAAATACTTTATATATTATATTATATCAATGTCTTCTGAAAGTGTTGAAACGTCGGCTAAATCTCCATCTCAAAGGAAGTCTAAACCCTGGGAAATGACTCTGTTCGTCTTAAAATATATCTCTGTGGACGTTGAAAACTGTAGGCATCAATGCCTTGCAGCCATTGTTTGATAGCACTCAAACCTACTGAATATTTTGCTTCCTTTTTTAAATAATGATAAATTTTCGTACGACCTGCATAGCTAATGGGATTTTTCACATTAAAAAATATATATGTTTTAGGTGTTCCTTCCAGTTCATTGAATAATGCAACTGCATTGTGAACATATTGCTTTTTATCTATTTTAAATTTATTGGAATTTCCTTTATCATGTTATTAAGGTAACAAATATTCTTTAAATACAATGCAGACTTCACATTCCTCAGTTTAAAGGGGCAATAAACTCGGTGGTCAGCGCGCAGTTTGCAGTGACCCAGTCAACATTCCACCCGATCGATTGCACATGTGATTTAAATGACCAGTGACCTACTTATCAGTCATCTCTCAATACTCGTTATATAGTGAGGGATATCTTCTATATAATACAATGTGAGGAATGGTGAGGGATGCCTTCTATTTTCTTATAAGAGGGATGGGGTGACAATTGGTGGTTGACACTTCTAATCATAT
Source organism: Magallana gigas (assembly GCF_963853765.1). Taxonomy (NCBI): domain Eukaryota; kingdom Metazoa; phylum Mollusca; class Bivalvia; order Ostreida; family Ostreidae; genus Magallana; species Magallana gigas. The sequence continues at coordinate 47,053,961 of NC_088853.1, read as the reverse complement.
TCATTGAATGCTTCATAGAACTATGATCAAAGAGAGCTTGCTTATAAGATTCGTGTTTCAAATCTTTTTCAATCACCGACTTTTTCACTCCCTTTGCAGTTTTCTTTTCTTGGCCATCGTATAACAAACTGTACATTTTAGGTCTTAGTCCAATAAATTCTTGTATCGGTGTTCCCCCACATTCATCTTTCATTTTTCCAAGAACTTTACAGTTCGTTTTGTAATACAGAAAGTGGTGCTTGTTAAAATTACTGGTATCAAAGAGGTAGAGATGTTTATACATGCCCTAATAAATATCGTCTTTTTGAATTTCATAACAAAGGCTATCTGTGTCGGTACAAAGAAGACTAGCTGTATCTCCATAAGTGGATTTCATAAAGTCATAATGCAACTGAAACATGAGCAGCTTAGCGAGGTCGAGTATACAGAAGCCGGCATAAATGGGTTGATTTAAGGACAATGTTTGATTTTCTAAGATTGACCGCCACCAAATCTTCATTATATATCTTAAAGAATTGAAAGTTTGGTTTGGCACACACCTTACGCAATCTCCGTTTAGTGTGCACCAATTCCAAATTTACTCTTTTTCTCATGTTTTCCAGGGTTTATCCAAACATTCCACAGGTGATTGAAATGACCAGTGACCTACTTATCAGTCATCCCTCAATACTCGTTATATAGTGAGGGATATCTTCTATATAATTCAATGTGAGGGAAAGTGAGGGATGCCTTCTATTTTCTTATAAGACGGATGGGTGGCGCAGAACTGTCTTTTCCTATAAAGCTCTTCAACAACTAATTCAGGAGACATTTCCCAAACTAACGTTGAATAATTTCTTTTCAGGATCTCTCGGTGAGCGTCTTCCATCGTTAAAATTTCAAGTAAAAATGATATAGAAAAAGTGTGGCATGCAAGTACTTATAGTCTTTACTGCATTCCTTTCTCTCACATGTTTTAGATTGGCTATGAAAATATTGTACATTCCTTAAAGTCTGGGCTAAAAATACTCATGATGCAAATGTCTGCAAAACCTAGTAGAATCAGTCTATGAAATATTTTGCATTCCTGAATTAAAAATACCATAGGGTATCTGTGACGTATCAGACTGACCAAGTCTGTGCTAAAAATACTCAACATTCCTGTGACGTCACACATTCCACAAGCTGGCAGTCTGCAGTCTGTGCGACGAGCCTTAGTTTGCTGGTAACTTAAGATAATTTCTCATGCAATATAATGTAAACCTAGTGCTTGTGAATACTCATTTAAGACGAAAATTTGCAGCACTTAACGGTAGCTAAAAAGAAAATGTATCATTCAAATTTGAATAAAATTTAACAGTATGATTGTCATGACCCTGTAATTAAAATATATAAAAATAAAGAAAATTTAACCATTGGTTTTAGATTAATCAAGGTTTAAGTATGTTTGACGGAGGTATAAATTGATAAAAATCCTAGATGACGTCATCATATTTGGCCTTTGACCTGTTCATATGACCTTGAAATTTGTTCGACAGAAAGAACACAAGTATTTTTAAATGGGATAAGGCTAAATTGCACAAAAATCATAGTTATGAACACGGTGCCATCCAAATGTATGTTTCAAAATTATTGAAATACGTTGTAACCTAAATTTATTTGGCCGTGAGTAATTGATGGGTATGATTTATTTTTTTCTTAAGATAATGGACTGAAATTAATTTTTACATTATATTAAGTCATTATTTTGTGTATTTCAGAAAATATTTCAAATAAATAATTTCAGGGGTGTTTCGTACTACCTTAAATCGAAAATATAGCAACTGCATGCGCAAATTAGGTTTGTCGTCCATTTATTACACTTCAAAAATTTCTGGATGATTCAACGCGCACACGTACCTATCGAACACTCCTCTCCCCGGAAGCCAGGTTTACATCCGGTCAAACATGTCCCATTTACGGCATCACACTGAAGTTCATTCAGACAATTTTTGTTGCAGCGACTGGTGCAGTTGATGTCATAGAAACCGTCTGAGCAGGCTATACATAATCATAAAATATCATTCTCATTTTATTGTTTTTAATATGATGGCAAAATGAAAAAATCTCCATCCATTTATCTATTACATAGAACAAGAGTAAATAACGTTTGAGGGTTTTTTTTTTTAATTCAAGGGATATTCATCTTATACGTTTAACAATTATATGTAACTGCGAGAATAGTTTATGTTTCAATAGTATTTTAAAATCTGATTAAGGTTAGACTTGTAAAATTACTGCTCAACGAAACCCTGCGAGTATATACATGTAGCGTACGGTACAGAAGCGGGTGGTGTCCCAGTCTAATTTGAATAACACTGCAATGGTAAATCTGTATTTATTTACTACTGTTTCCTACTTTTGTTCCATTTTCATTTTTTTCCATTATTTTCTCCGTTTGATTTCTAACTGTTACTGATGGTTATTCTTCATTTCATTTTAATTTCAAACTTCTACAATATGTAAATAGATGTATTTGAGCTAGGGTTTACTAGTATCTTAAATTTCAGTGTATTACTGACACAGACGATTTGATGGATTCAAAACAAATGAATTTCTCGACAATCTAAAAGTTTTATAGCCACTACAGTATTGTGTTACGTTTAATATTTTAAAAACCTCATAAAACATAGCGTTCTGTCTGTCTCGAAATAGATCCGTAATGATCGCCGACCGAGTTTTTTTTTCGGTCGTACGGACTAAGAGATCGATCGGAGCCGTGATTAATTTATTAAAGAACAATATCAATTTTTGAAATATGAGCTTTAGTTATTGACACTGTATTTTCATATACCTACATACGAGGGTTGTTCCAAAATAGCGTAGACAAGTGGCGTTATTCAGTTAATCGAAGACAAAGGAAGATGAAAGTGCCATAAAGGGTTCAAGAAATTTGCATTCAAATAATGTTTTAAAATCAAATATTGTTTGAGATTAAATTAGTAAAATGAAAGCACGTTAGATCAGAAATTCGACATGCGGCGCAATGTAAAAAAAAAGTTAAAATCAACATAATGAAAAGAAAATTGCGAGGAAAAGTATTTTTTGAATGAAAAAATTCAAATAAAACATACATTGATATTTGATAATAATTCTATTATTTACTCAGAAAATGTTTTGGCTATAACAAAACTTTTAAATATTTTATAGATAGTTTTGTGACAAGTTGAAAAGTTAACTTGTAATAAAATGACGATGTCAGCGTTTAAGGCGGCGCAGCAGTAACTGATACAATTTTGTTAAGACCATGAAATAAATCCTAAGCGCCTTTGGAAGTAAATGAAATGAACAAAATCGATTAGAAATGTGTTTTGTGAATAAGTAGTAAAACAACATTGAAAATATTTGATCAAGTATGATGACAATAAGTGAAAAAAAGAAACCTCGAACGATATCAATGGACGTCAAAATGCAGAACGACACATTTCGGTAAGACGGACGTTAGACAACAGGTAATACATGGCCAGTTTGGAGCCGACAGATCGTTTGTACTTAGAAAATATATAAAAAAAGAAGATAAAAATGTTATCGTAAACATTGTGGAGGGTTTAGCAACAACGTAAAACTGGAAATTTTCGACGTCGCACATTGCGCCGCCTGACAAAACTTGTTGTTACTGATTATTCATTTTCTCGAGAAATGAATAAAGTACAGATTTGAATTTTCAGTATTGTCTGCCAAAGTGTCATTAAAGAAAACATAGAAGTCTAATGACAAGTTATCAACAGTGCCTTGGTTTGAATAATAAATTATTTTTATTCAACTTACTTTGCATTGAAAACTTGGAAAGTTTTTGATAAAGTTAATGGACAATAAACATAGAATAGCCCACTCATTTAATGAATGAGTTAACTTTGTCGAACAAAATGGCGGTCAATATGGCGGCGTCCCAATCGCATCTTCTCGGGCCTTTACAGCAAGCTCGGAAAAACACCTCGAATATATTAACATTACCGGATGTTAGAATTCTATACAAAATGGAGTCGCTTCCCATTGAAATAAGTATCGGCTAGACAGCTTTATAAGTCGCTTCTGTGTTATATTTTAGGGTATATCATTGACTTAAATGAAGTCTAGCTTACATCTCAATACATCGTAAAATGTGTAACAGTTGTATTTATAGCAAGTTTTTAAAAAAAAAGGGGGGGTTGTCATGGACGCCTAGGTTATACATTTCAGGTGTTTTTCCTAGCCTGCCGGAAAGGCCCGAGAGGTTGCCATTTGCGCGCCGTCCATGAACTAGAAGAAAATTTTTTGGCCTTAGTACCCTTAATTCAACTTCTATTTTTCATTGATTTTTCTTATATATATATATATATATATATGCGGGTTACCATTAAGCCTCGCCCGCCTCTTGCTGCGGTCGGTTTATTAAACATCATGACATTATTATCGTTGTGAATTAAATGCAGTGCTTTGGGGTTTTTTCCCACTTGTTAATGAAAGCCTTATCAAATCCTTATCAGTTATCATAGGGCGTGTAATGTGATCAACTTTTTCTCTAAAAAGTCAAATTTGTTGACTTCATCTGGAAAAAGATTTTTTGGTTTGATTTTTGTCCCTATGGAAATTCAGACGTTATGGTAAGTGGATTTTATTAAATCTCTTAATTCAAAGAATGATACTGCCTCGAAAGTGTTTAGAGTTTTCGCAATAATTGGGCAATTTGACTGGTTATTTCGCCTCAAAATGTGTTATTCCAAAATTGTCTGTTATTATGTAAAATCTAGTAAATACCTACAGAATCATAAGAAGAGAAAAATAGCTGAGAATGTAACAATGATATGTTGTACGGTGTTACCTTTGTGGCGAGCGCAGCAAGAATTACACATACATGTACTATGCATCATTGTCATCTTAGCGATATTTTGACAGTTAAAAAAAATTGAGAGAGAAAGAGAGAGAGAGAAAGAGAGAGAGAGGGAGAGAGTTTCAGAGAGAGAGAGAGAGAGAGAGAGAGAGAGAGAGAGAGAGAGAGAGAGAGAGAGTTTTTTTTAAAAAAATTTCAAAATACATAGACTTGCTTCCCCCTAAAATCGTTCCTTACTTTTGGATAGAATTGATCAGTCTGTAAAATGTAATTTGTGTTTAATTTGGTCAAATGTGTAAACAGTAAATACAGTATCATTTTTCATTTGTACTGTGTTGTTATCTGACATTTTTAAAAAATAATTTCCTGGTTCAAGTCTTTTTTTAATTTGATTATATATCTGAGTCTAATTACATACGTTGTATCCGGGCCCCGGGTCCCTGTTTGTGGATGTATCACATTTTCCAACTTAAAGGTTTGACAATATGCAATATCTGCATAATTTGTTTTAATTGTTTATTTTTCTGTTTATTCTATTTATATAGTTCAAAATGACCTTTATATTTTATTTCTTCACTACTTATACTTACTGTACATGCATGCAAAATAAGCTTAAAATTGGACGATATGTCAGTAAAGTGTGACTCTTGCTTTTGTGTGTGTATATAAATGCGCTTGCTATTAATATTGTTGCAAATCTTAATCGATTTTCTTGTAAATGCGAGAAAAATTCTATTATATAGATTAAATCCCCCATTGACATTATTAGACAATAAACTGTTGTTAGTCATTCCCTGTTTATAGTCTGTCTCAAGATATTTATGCAGCACAATTAAATAAAATTTAAGGTATCCGAAAATTATGTCAAAGTATAGTGAGTATTAAGCCCACATATACATTTATCTGTTATGCATCCAGATTCATTAAATCTGGGGCTATTATGGATCGGATACCTTAAATAAAAATACACATATCCTGTGAAAGAAGTGCAATTAAAATCGATGAAAGGGAAAATATCCAAGATATTTTCATAGATACATTGTAATTTTTCACTTGGAAAATTTTACAGGAACGAAAGCAGATTTTTAAGGAGATTTATAATAGGGAATGATGACTGTCACATCTTTTCTCCATCCGGAAGCCAGTCCGAATACCTCGCACAATTTTTCAACGTTATCGCCCGGGTACATATATGTCTGTTGCAATGCAACATCCATGTAGACTCCTTTATATTTAGTTGTGTGTTGAGCGTTTCAAAGGAAAAATCTTTGAATTTTTTCATGCTTTTGAATAAACATTGTTGGAACCTTATGATATTTATAAATATCGAGTAATTAAGCAAAATGTAAATCGCGGATATCTTTGGACATAGTAATAGTATAACATTAAGGGTCTTATAGTCTAATTTGGCTACATCGATCAGTGAACATGATTTAGCTGTAAACGATTCACTCGATATTACATATGTACATGTAGTTAGTTTCAAACCCAATACCAATATCGGATTCCTTTGAAATAGTACCGATAACAAGTAAAAAGAATACTAGTAATAGAATTGTGACGTTAAAAAAGGGGTTCGGTCCAATTGACCTGAAAATGACTTGCATAATTTTTATACCTACATATACATGTATAACATGCATGTATAAAAATTTATAAAAATCAAATCATTAATTGATTATTAATAAGGTACATATGCAAACCGAACATAAGCGAAACACAACACAAACCCGCGCACTGAGGCCCAGTCCATCCCGTCTTACAGCCGTCCCAGCATTCCCCGTTATCCTGTCGACACTTGAGAGTTCCACATCCGGTGCTACACGTATCCGTACAGTTTGCCCCGTAATGACCATCCACGCATGCGTCGCAGACACCGGAAGTTCGTTCACACGTCTGGATACAGTGACTGTTGCACGCCGAGTCACACTTGTCTCCGAAGTATCCTGGAACACAACCGGCGCTGCAGTAGCCGGAGTCTCTTTTGCATTTCTTTTCATTGCAATGTTCATTACAGGTTAGGTCACACATGTCGCCATAGAAACCATGTGTACACCCAAAATTACAAAACCCCGTGTCAATACTACACTGGTCATATAAACAGTTGTCTGGACAGGGATGCTGACACGTCTGGCCGTAGAATCCTTGTATACACCCGTCCGAACACCGCCCGTCTGTGACGTCACAGGCGCCTCGATTACAGTTTGTGCTACAGCTCTCACATCTGCCATTCAACAAGAATGTTCCTTCTTCACACCCTGAAATGAGCGGAAAATATCAAGTCCGTCACTGGTTAAACGAATTAAAGAAAAAGGAATTATTCTTTGAGTTGAAGCGGAAGTAGTAAATGAAAATCAAATATCCCTTCCGGCTTCCTAAATTTTTGTTTTATGACTTCCTGTTTTGAACTCTGTACTGTTCTCTAAGACTTTTGTTACATGACAATAGGGTATATACAGCAGAGACAGAACGCTGTGAGTGAATCTTGTCGAAGTCGACGAGTGAAGATCGAGGACTATAAGGTAAATCTTAAGTGCCTGAAAAAGGCTTTCGATACCTAATAATAAAGCTTAGTACCGATATTAAATTCGACTTGACAATATTTATATTTTAGTTGGAGGAGAACACGATTATAGTGCGGTTATCCTTGTACGCAGTAGCAAGCGTTCGCAAATCTTGTTGTCCTGTTAGGTGATTGTTCTTACCGGTGGAGCTGGTAGTGAGCTGTGCTGTAGAGAGTCTTGACACGACAACCACAAATACACACACTGCAGCTACAACAAAAGACACGCCACATACAAAATATTTCTGATGCAAAACATCAAATCGACCGCAAACTATTTAAAACCAATTCAAAACTATTTCGGTTATATATCTATACTTATAAATTAAAACTTTTAGCCAATAAACTAAAAAACGCTTGCATCAGCGTGACTGCTTACACCTTTGGTGTCCGTAAACTATTGTAGAGTATCACCTGATAAGTAATTGTTGTATTATCTAGGCAAATGGTTATTTAGAAGAAGATTTTTAAACATTAACTCAATGTATTCCTATTTAACCCCCCCCCCCCCCCCACGTTGTGACCCCATCCTATCCCCGGGGATTATGATTTGAATAAACTTGAATCTATCCTACCTGAGGCTGCTTCCACACAAGTTTCAGCTTTTCTGGCCAATTGGGGGTTTTTTTTTTAATATTTACTCTATATATATTCTTATGCTAAAATTCAAACTCCCATTGTGGCCCCATCCTATTGATTTTCTCAACTTTGAATCTACAGTACATGAGGATGCTTCCACACAAGTTTCAGCTTTCCTGGCTGATTAGTTTCTGAGAAAAAAATTTAAAAGATATTTCGCTATATATTCCTATGTAAAAAAAAAAGTAAATCCCCATTACCTTCGGGGTCATGACTTTCACAACTTTGAATATTCACTACCTGAGAATGTTTCCATACAAGTTTCAGCTTTTTGGACCAATTTGTTTCTCTTTATACTCCTATGTTATTTATTTATTCAACCCCCAATTGTGGCCCCACTCTACCCTCGAAGGTCATGATTTTCACAACTTCACTACATGAGGATGCTTTTAAACAAGTTTAAATTCTTGAAAAGAAGGTTTTTGAAAATTTCTCAAATATTTTTAATATCCCTTAATTATCTCCTCCTTGAAAAAGGGTGTGGTCCTTAATTTTTACAACTGTGAAATTCCTTTGCCTAAGAGTGTTTTGTGCCAAGTTTAGTAAAAATTTGCCGAGTGTTTCTGGAAAAGATGTTGAAAATGTGAAAAGTTTACCAACAGACGGACGACGGACGACAGACTGTGATCAGAAATGCTCATTTGAGCTTTCCGCTTTCAGGTGAGCTAAAATCTTTTACTAAAATCTTTTAAATGTATCAATCTCAAATATGAAAAATAAGAAATTATGAAATATTTCTTCTAAAAATCAATTTAACTAGACGTCAAACAATTTTAATATATTTTCTTCATGACTTTTCGAAATTATAAGTGTTTTCCGTGAACGATAATAACGTATGGGCGGCGGAAAGGGTAAAAAGACGTTTATGCAAAACTATTTTTTTTTCTAAACATACTAAAATAAGAAACAGACCAGCTTAAACAAAACCAACAGCCTCTTTTGCCAAATCAACAGACAACAAACAATCATTGATGCAAAACCAACAGTCGTGCACTGAATAAACACTGTGCAAAAAAAAAGCATCAGGAGAAAACATACCACAGATTAGAATGCATTTTCTCCGAGAGAAAACGTACCTTGAAGAAATCGTAACAAGAATTACTTGTAAATACCTGAAATACTTATAAAAACTGTTCTTATGCAATAAATAACTTATTCGATAAACACTAATTATATTTTTTTATTGTATCATTGTTTACACAATGACCTACATTTAAAAACTACACAATACAGGTACGTAGCATCAGTTTTTTTAAAGTGGGGGGGGGGGGCACATCCTAAAAACCGATGCCTATGTGAATTAAAAACAGTTTTAATTCACCCACCCCTTAGATTCACCATTGCATGCATCATCTAATTTGGATATTTCTATTAACAAACGTTTTCTCGTTACAACGGCCTTAAGAAGAATACATGTACATTTAAAAGAAATACAATTTGACACAAACTTTTACTTTGTAACATATATTCTTTTTACGAATGGTCATTATCAAAAGTTTGCTAATCATTGCATTCAATTTGCTTAATAAAGTGTGAAACGGAAAAATGAAATAAACACTCATTTTGATTAAATAAGCTATTGAAATAACTTCCTTTAAATTATTTTCCTGTTTGTAATATTCTTGGAGAAATAGTGTAGGGAAGTTGGTTGAAGCGTTTTGTTGTATTTTTCATGACTTCGAAACTTTCTTGGGATTTTATACTTATTTTTAAAAAATTCAAACATGATGTTTTTTCTGCAACATCGGTTTGCTAACCTTATCGTCTCGCTAATTTAAAAACAGAATTATTTCATTGGATCACTAACGCTCTAGGGGTCCTGCAAAGTCACCTTAGAATTCTTCTAATATCGGCGTTCGTTTACCTATGTAATTGTACATTACTGCAACTCAATCCGAATAGAGAACTGGATATGTTGTTTAGTTTGATAAACTGGGACTAGTGGTTAAGCATATAATGTTAATTGTGAGAAAATCTTACATTTTCAAAATAAATTTAAACTTAAATATGTATAACAGTTTTGATATTATTAAAAATAAATTAAAATTAATTGCATAAAGTATATCGTTTTTAGCTTGTGTAACACATCTATCAGGTAAATAACATAATATAACAACATAACATAACATTTTCTACATTTCATTCTATTCCGTTCCGCTTTCCGTTCCGTTTTCCGTTCCGCGTTTTAGCAACACCCTTTACTCGTTTATAGCAGTTTCTTAAAGTAGGAACAACAGATGTTTTTTATTACCATTCTCGAAAAAACCCTGGTATTTATAAACGATATTTGAATCTAGTAATTGATACGGGCATATTCTTTAATAACTTTTAACTTTCCTTGGATTTTCCATATAAGTGTCCCAGGCATTCATACTCGTTTATAGCAGTTTAACGACACTTTGGTAGTCAAAATTCAAATTACAAACGAAATGCAGAACTTTGTTATGTAAATAAGCTAAAGTCCCCCCCTGAAAAAATCAAAGTTTTTAAATTTAGAAGGCAAAATTATTTGACATATGCCCCCTCCCCACCACAAAAATTATGGCAACTCAACCCCTCCCCCTCTCCATACAAAAAAATTGTGGATCCGCGCATGAAAGCGTTCTCTTAAGTCAAGGGACCGGAAGGTTTTTATTTTTCAGGGTACGATTTCTATTGATACCTCTTCGCACGCCATCTAGCGTTTATTCAGTGCATGACTGTTGGTTTTGCATCAATGATCTATTGTTTTGCATTGGCGTCTGTTTAATTTGCATTAGAGGATGTTGGTTTTGTTTTTTAAAGCTGGTCTGTATGTTAGTATGCAGTGGCGTCGGAAGTTAATTGAAAGTTGGGGGGGGGGGGGCTAGACTTATCATCAGAAATCTTGATAAGCAAAAAAAAATGGCATTTCCCAAAATCATGAAATTCCTAATTCGTGGGGGGGGGGGGGGGGGGGGGGGCGTAGTATACCTATAGCTACAATTTTCATTATCACTCTAAATATTTCCTTTCAATTCATTACATTTTGAAACCGGAAATGTGAGGGCGGCACCTTAAAGTACTGATACAATGTACTTCATGTTTTAGAAATACCACGTTTGCTGCGATAAAAAGTGTGTGTGTGTGGGGGGGTCTTGCCCCTCCTTGATGCTATAATTTTGATAGTTAAGTGTAACTTTGCAAAAAAAAGTGGGGGGGGGGGGGGGGCTAAGCCCTCTCCTCCCCCTAGCCCCCCCCCCCCTCCCACTGGTTCCGACGCCTATGCAATATGTTTTTAAAAGTTAGCTATTCGTTTTGTATATTTCTGCCGTCCATGATAACGCTCCTGCGGCCGATAATAATAAAATATTACGTTCCTTGTATATTTTGCCTATCTCTGATTCATTAGTTATATTTGATTAAAGGATATTGATTCATAAATTGGTAACATGAAGATTTATTGGGCTTGCCGAGCGATTAATACACCATTTCGACGAAATAAAAAGCATTGATGAAACAGACCTTGAAACAATTTTTTCGTCTCTATTTTTTTTTCGTAGAGCTTAATAATCACTCAAATGGTAAAACAGAAAATTTGAATAGTCATGTTTGTTGACATGCACAAAGCGAATGTTTGTAAATTTGAACTGACTCGATGAAGAAAAAGTAACATTTTTATAGATGTAGAGCTCCATAAAAAGATATAAAAGATAAATATTCAGGTTCTAAATTTTAAAAAAAAACTTGTTTTTGCTTCTGTCTGGAATAGGAGGGGGCATCATAATTTATCCAATTTTAAATGTAAGTGATGGATAACAGCCTCCCTAGCGTAAAGCGCCTATTTACAAACTCGTCATTTTTAATGATTAGATAAATTATTTGATTTATGCTTGCAGTTTGAACGATTTGTTGATTTTATGTTATTGAAGTAATTGAGATAAATAAACTTGTTTCTTATATGTACAAAAAAATATTATGAAACTCCTTCGTCTCTGCAGATTTGCGAGGAAATCAGAATGATGAATCTTATATGTGATGAATACCTTCGTGGATATGCCTCATCTTTACAATTTGGGTTATCAAAACTAAATTAGAAATATAACAATCTTAACCTTACTGTACGTTTTGAACAAAATAAGACAGTTACCTTTAGCCTGGTCCATGTTCCTAGTATCTACCTGGGACTCTCACCCCTCAGCACATCGTTTTTATTGCTCTATAAGGAAAGTAAAATGTGAACTAATCAATCTTTGTTTTATTATGCAAACTTCAAGGTCATAGAAGTTGGGTTTAGTTTGTTTCTTAGTTTGTTTTAGTTGTTTAGTTTGACACTTCACCACAGCAATCTTTTGAACGCATGGACCATCCGCCCACACACACACACACACACACACACACACACACAATCTGTCAAAGTTCTTATTCATTGTGTCAACCCAGTCGTATTTGTCCAATTCCAAAATTAGACGCATTAATGTTATAATATATGCAACAGAGATCTGAAAACAAAATCCGGGGCGAGAGGCGTGGCTGACATTCGTCGACTTTTGACAAAGACTGTAAATCTACTGCCAATCAATATATATGCACAGATAATATAAATTTATAAGGTGTAACCAAAAGTCATACATGTATAGGAACATATCTAGAATACTAGAAGCATAGAACGTTTACTTTTTAATAAAGGAAGTTAAATCCTGTTTTACTTACCTAACCTTCCTGTAGATAGTCTCAGGTGTTACATCATTAGAAATTCAACAGAGAAGAAGAATTTAGCGTAAAGCCGTGGCTTGATTAATCATCTGTCTTAATTGCTTAAATTATCTGGATGACTGAGCTTTTAACCTGAAGAGAAGTTGTATTGAACGGAATTTGTAAAAACAGGATTTGTTATTCATATTGTGTACCATACATCAAAAATAATTTTGAAAACATGTTTCTTTTTTTTAATTAACGTTCTATGCGTGTTGATAGATAATGTAGATGTGTGGATCCGCTAGCTTTTCATTTTTCGGTACAGAAGGTTTAGATAATCTTAAATAGCTAAATCTCTGATGGAGAGAACTATTGTAGGCTATTTTTGGGTGCTGTTCAATCCATATTCACTTATATGCTTATATGTATATTTTTGAATAAAATACTTCGTAGACTAATAGCTTAATAATATCGGTACCAGTGTCTTGCTTTTTTTTTTTTTTTTTTTGAGAGAGAGAGAGAGAGGGAGAGAGAGGGAGAGAGAGAGAAAAGAAAAAGTGAGATCAAAAAGAGAGAAATCAAACTACATGTATGCATCAAACTATGGACTTTTTACAGTTACTATATTATAGTCTGTCCCAAGTTATTGCTTCCATCAATTTTTGATGATTTTTAATAAAAATACACATACCTGTGAAAGAGATACAATTGAAATCGGTGAAAGGGAATATATCCAAGATATCTTCATTGAACAATTATCCCTTTTCACTCTTAAATTTTCACAGGTACGAAAACAATTTTCTTACGAAGATTTGTAATGGGAAATGTTTACATCTTTTCTCCATCCATTCGGAATACACTCGGAATACATCGCGCAATTTTTTAACATTATCATCCGGGCTTATTAATGGCTGATGCAATGCAAAATCTACGTAGACTTTCAATTTTTGGATGTGTATTGAAACCTGAAGCGGTAGAGGGGGCATTTCAAAACAGATAATCTGGACATTTTTCATATTAGTGGATGAACGTAATTTGAACACAAAGGTATTTACTATTATTGAAATATCAAGCAAAAAGTGGTGGAAGCAAAAAGTCGGGACAGAGTATAACATAAAGTAATTGTAGGGAATCGTTGATATTATTTCCCGTTTTTCGCGTCATGGCTGTATTGGAAAGTTAAAACAAACTGCGAGACAACCATACCGACAACCAAAAAAAAAACTGAACTTTATTTATTTTACAACGATTGATAAACAAGTTCTACAACTTATATTAATATCTCTCGTTGGCACGGATGTTAGCGCGAGGGGGTCATTGGTGTGGGAAGAAGCCGGAGTACCCGGAGAGAACCCACGTGTCCAAGCGGGCGACCGCCAAACCCTATCACATACGACCTCTGTCGATCACGGGGATCGAACTCGGGTCGGAGCGGTGAAAAGCGAGTGTATTGTCCACTATGCTACCTGGACACCGACAACCAGACAGTTAGACATACAGCAGACAGACATACAAACATCCATAAAGACTACCATACAGACATCCATACAGACATCCATAAAGACATCCATAAAGACAACCAGACAGACAGACATAAAGACAAATAGACAAACAGACAGCCAGACAGACAACCATACCGACATCTATAGAGACAACCATACAGACATCCATAAAGACAACCAGACGGACATCCATACAGACAACCAGACAAACATCCACACAGACGGACATAAAGACAACCAGACAGACAGACAACCATACCGACATCCATACAGACAACCATACAGACAGACATACAGCAGACAGAAGTACAGACAACCAGACAGACATCAATACAGACAACCGACAGACAGACATACAGACAGACTGGCATACAGACAAGCAGACAGACATCCATTCAGACATCCATACAGACAACCATATAGACATCCATAAAGACAACCAGATGGACATCCATAAAGACAACCAGATGGACATCCATAAAAACAACCAGACAGACAGACGGACAACCAGACAGACGTACAGACAGACAGACAACCAGACAGACAACCAGACGGACAGATATCCATAAAGACAACCATACAGACATCCATACAGACAACCAGACAGACATCCATACAGACAACAAGACAGACAACCAAACATCCATACAGAAGGACGGACGTACAGACAACCAGACAGACAGACAACCAGACAGAAGACAGACAGACAGACAGACATATTATAAATGTACGTTTTTTACAAATGACTGTTTCAAATCGATACATTAGTCAAACCAACAGTCCCCCTCTTTGTGCAAAAGAAGAGCTCAGACATCTCCCAATGATGAAATCATTGATTAAACGCCCGTCATCATGCAAATGATAAACCAATTCTGATGGTAAGTCTTCAAATGAGAGCAGGATCACTGAAAAATTAAAAATACATGTATAAATAATGATAGCAATTTATTTCAGCAAATGGCAATATGTAGACAAGTTCAAACCATTCTGGGTGTGAGGGCTTTATAAATGAATTTTCCTAAATTACACAATTCTTTGATATTGTTAACACTTAGTAACTGTATTAATTTGTACATGGATGGTTTACACCAGTAACACTTTTTTTTATCTTTGATTGTAATGCTAAATACATTGAGCATACAAGTATAAAGTGATATTCGTCTACAATATATTTAATACAAGTTTTAGAAAATCTACTGATAAAAAAATAACCGTTATAATTGAACACAACACCTCGGTTAAACAAACTGGTCCACTAAATTACCGTTATAACTGAACACAACGCCTCGGTTAAACAAACGGTTTTTTCCCCAAATGGCTACTCGCCAAAACAAACACCTAATTATTTTAGGCAATTAAGGGGTCCTCTAAAGGGGCACTAGATTACTCAAAGTTTTTTTTAGTACAAAATGGCTAAAATCTATTGTTAAAGAGACACTCCTAAATAAGTTTTTACAAGACAGTGGTACAGGAGTGTAGAAAATGTTTTAATTGCAGAATCTTTAAGAAAAGCTTTGGACATGAAATTTTATTTATCTTAATATGAAACTTCCAAATGATCTAAGATTCATATTTACAAAATTTAGAACCTGTAATCATAAATTATCTATTGAAACTGCGAGATGGAATAACATAGAAAGATTTCATAGAATTTGTTCATTATGTAATAAAAACACTTTGGGTGACGAATACCACTATGTTATGGAATGCCAGGCATTTTCTTTATTCCGCTACAAATTAATTGAAGAAAAATATTCAACAAATGTTAATACTTATAAATTTGGGAACATTATGAATACCAATGACATTGACTCATTAAAAAAAATGTCCATATTTGTTAAAAAAAATTAGCTCGATTTTTTTAACTCTGTACTCTTCCAAACTTTACCCTACATTTGTACATTTGTAAATATTTTTGTTTTTTGTACCTCATGTACCATTGATAAGGTTTGAGAGAAATAAAACATTCATTGCACAAGTAGAATTTACCTGTGTCCACCTGGATTCCCCATATCAGTTAAATCAGCATAAATATATAAGAAATAAATGCATGTTTCTATAAATCTAGTAATACATATTATTTCAAAGGGCATCAGTGGTACAGTTTCCAGTCTTTTTTGTTCATTCTTTTACTTTTCAACAACATGTATCATATGTACTAGTATGCTATAATTTAGCTCCGTTTTCTATATAATTATATATTTCTAAAACTAGTCAATTTTTTTTAAAAATATCTGTACACGAAAATTGAATTGACTAATAACTGTGTCTGGAATCATCCAGATTAATATTGTCAAATAATTTTTTTTCACTCAAGTTTTTCAATTAAATAATTTCACATTCTTATCCAATCTTTCTTATAAAAATTTGTTTCCATGTTAGCTTGCTAGGAAATTTTGGAGTAAGCATCGACCTTTTTTGGACATGTATGTAAAATATGATGTTATATTAATAAGTTAATAAATAAATTAAATAAACATAATGCACTCAAAAAGGAAAGGAATATCTCAGTTTAAGAAATCGTGTCTATTCCTTTTAATTTGTACAATGAAATAAAATAAATCCAACATATGACGAAGGTAATAATAAATAATCAACTGTTCTACAATCAAGGTAAATATAGACATACTCTATACCTGTGCCCCTTAGAGGGCCCCGCAATTGTCTAATTGCGTTATTGGCGAGTAGCCGTTCGGGGAACACACCAAACAAACTGTTCCACTATTTAGGTCTTTCCACCTTTCAGGTGAAAGACCTTTTGTATTTCTTACGTTTTTTATTTTTTTTCTTCTCTTTTTTTCCAAGGACAGCTTTTTTATTTCTTGAGATATTAAAACAATATTTTCTTTATGTTATTGGCCATTAAAAGTTATAGTACCAAATGACCCTTTGCTTGATAACTCCCAGAACTTACAAAGTTATTGCCCTTGTGTTAGAAAAGCTTGTTATCGCTACTCCTCTGAAACCATAAGAGATAGATACTTGGAACTTTTACCAATGTCTTCACTACACTTAGAGGGTTCTTCAATCTATTCATACCGAAAAGATCTGAGCCCCCCCCCTTCTAGTAGTTATTGCCCCTGAAAGTATTTACATATAGATAAAATCACTTCCAACTTTTTTATTATTTGTGATAGAGACTTTGGACCACTTGGGATGGAAGCGTCTACCTTAGCCAAACAAAATGACATAAAGGTCAAAGGTCAATGTTATCTGAAAAGCTCTTAATTTATGAGTTTTAAGATCTCTTTTGTTTAGGATGGTAGAGAAAAACTCTTTCATGGATGTAGTAGGACATCTTAAGACATTTCAAAATATAACCCTTGGACCCTTACCATATAACAATTATTGAAGTTATTGACCCTATTGTACAAAACGCTTGTTATCGCTATTCCTTATTAACCGTTAGAGATAGAGACATGAAACTTTTACTAATGTATTCAGTATACTTGGACGCTTCTTCAGTCCATCATACCGACCGGGTCCAAAATCCCTTTCTAGCAGTTATTGCCCCTGAAAGTTTCGAACATTCAATAAAAAACACAAATAACTTTTGAATCAATATTCATAGATACATCGGACCACTTGGTATTGAAGTGTCTACCTTGTCATATGAAAATGACGTAAAGGTCAAAGGTCAGGGTCAAGCAATAAAAAATTGCAAACCTAATATTTTGACACTTTTTTTTAATGAAGAAACGCAGAAAAAATACTTTATTCTATTAAAGCAATCTTATTTCAAACATAAAAAAAACAATGAGGTGGAAAGACCTCTAATTGTTCGAGAACAATTAGTCTACTAGTTCTAAATTTTCACCGTTACATGGTCATTCAAAACTCTCTGAAGTTCATCATTTGATTCAGAAATCAACACCATGTCATCCGCATACATAAGAAGATAAAGACTTAGTAATTGCAGGTCAGTAGGGACAGTACCTTTTTTTTTAAGTCATTTTCAAAATCTTTAACATATAATACAAACAACACTTCTCCTTGTAAAAGACCAACATGATTTTCAAAGAAATAAGACATATGACCAGAAGATTTAACACATGTACGTTCTAATTCTGGAATACACTGAACGAATTACTGCAAGTAATTTTCCCTGTATACCGTAATATTTGAATTTTTCTGTACAATTTCTACCTGTTGATAGAGTCAAAGGCCTTCTTATAATCAACAAAACAACAATAAACCCTTTTTTTAGTTTAAGGTCAGACGACACGTTCCTCGAGCATCTTTTATGTATCTCCTCGTAATAAAGAGTTCCAATAAAAAATATCAATTTTATTATTATTTTTAAAATGATAAAAATTTACTAGTAGATGGTTATATGTCTAGATGGCCGAGTGGTTAGAACCGTGGTCGCTCACTGTCAGATGCATATAGGTTCTAGAGGTCGTGAGTTTAAAGCCCTGCCCCAGCCGAGATAGAGTTCCAATATAGAAAATTTCGCTGTGCTGTATTTTTATTTATTTTTATATCAAGCCATTCAAGTGTATTTTCAAGAAGATCATATAGGAAATTGCATACTCAAGTATTTTGCAGAAATGCCTGATAAGGTTCCCTAAGTTTTTGCAAGAAAGTGTGTCATAGTACATGTAAACCATTAACAAATTCCTGAAAAAAAGTTATATATAAAATTGAGGAACGTGTCGTCTGACCTTAAAGCGCTTGTGAAACCAGACGATGAAGTGCAAAAATTGCTTCTCTAGTACCTAACATATATGTTGAAAACCGAACAGTGCATCTGTGGCAATACTAATAGAAGAAGCCCATATTGTAAGTGTACGATTCAATATTAAGGTAAACAATTTATAAAAACATCTAACAAATTTTGTTATATGTCATATTGGCATTTACCTAGTAGTTACTTGTACATTACTTGTAATACATTTTATTTGCATTTACCTAATTGTTTGTACGTCACCTGTAATAAATTATGTTGGCATTTACCTAATTACTTGTACATAACGTGTAATATTTCATACAACGAACAATGAAATTTTGGAAAACGTTGATTCTTTTAATTATATAGGATTATGTTTGAATTGTAACGGCAAATTTACTGCAACTCAAAAGAAACTATTATACCAGGGTCAGAAAAGCTCTGTTGGATAAAAAACCGAAATCTTCAAGATTTTGAATATACATAAAACCCTGAGTCAAATTTCGATATATATATTGGAAGTGTAATTTCTTATGGAAGTGAAATCTTGGGTTTTCATAAATCACCTGAAATTGAGCGTTTACATCTGTCAAATTGTAAGAATGTTCTTGGTGTTAGACGTAATGTATGTAATTATATGATTTATAGTGAAGGTCGACGTCTGCTTATTTTACAATTATGAAATACTGGTGTAAATTACTAGAAACAGACAGTTGTATTTTAAAATCGTCTTACAATTACTTAATAGTACTGAGTATTGTGCAGCCTTATTTAGTGTAAATTGGGCAAGAAACGTAAAAAAATGAATTGTTTCATGTGGGTCTAGAAGAAGTCTGGATTGGACAGCAGTCACTTAATCCTGGCCAGTTGTTACATATATATGAAACTAGAATTTTTGATATTTACATGCAAGAAAGCAATGCCTTTGTGGAAAATCCTTCAAAGTGTCTTTTATACAGATATCTTGCCCCCCAAAAAACCCCACTTACTCGAAAATCCTACCATACCTAACAAAACCAATCCGTAGTAATCTTTGGATGCGTATTTCTCGCATAAGACTGTCTTCACATTGTTTAAATATTGAAACAGGAAGATAGCAAGGTACATTTGTAAGAGCAGGCAGGCTCGATTATATGATGTTTGTGATGCTCAACAAATTGAAGACGATGTCCAAAATATTATAATATACAAAAAAAATTTTTAAGCGAGTACTATTATAAGTCTCCGAGTACATTTAAATCACTTAAGTTGTTGTGTTCGGATCATGTATATAAAATGTGCTTTATTAATCCGTAATAATTAAAACCATTTTAACAAGGCCTTGGACTTTCCGTAGGACGTAGCTATCATTTCTTGCGTCAAAACATGTTAAAAATGACGCTGGATTCAAGCGAAATATACACCGATTGGGAAGTCTTAGCTCAAAAGCCAGACAAATCGTGTTGATTTCAATGAGCTTCCACTGAGTGGGCAGCAAAGAAATAGACAGGCCTACGTCACATTGCTGTTTGATACAACTACCCAAAGTCCAAGCTCCTGTTATAATGGTTCTAATTGCCGAATTGCATGAAAATCATTCAATTTATCTAAGAAACATATTCTCTTGTATGTTAAAATATGTTATACATTTATACTTTGCCTCTAGTTATGTGTAAATATTGTTGACTCAAAACTGTTTTTTCAAATCCGTATATGATATGCAACTTTACATAATTTTAATATGTAATGTTGGAACTGTGGGATCTGTGGAAATGTGGAACACTTGATCAGGGGTTTCACCCCCCATTTTGACTCCGAGAGTCAGATGTTTATTTTATTTTGTAATATGTGAATTATTGTAAACTGATGGGCTGTATTGTCCTTGGTTGCATTTATTGGCGTTTAGCTAATTACCTGTACACGCTCAATACTTTTTAGCAATGCTTGATTATCGCCATTTTTTAAATGAAGAGTATTCATTGCTATACTAGACTCAGTATAAACTGACGTATGATCCAGATACAAGGTCCAACCATTTCAACAGTTTGGGGAAAATATTTCTTTTTGTATTAGCCTGTTTTATGTCTTCTAATGCGACGTAAATGGTCAGCTGTACTATAACACGCAGAGAGAGAGAGAGAGAGAGAGAGAGAGAGAGAGAGAGAGATCTAGTTATTTCCCATAAAGTAAAAGTAAAATTATATTATATCTGAATTCTTTTAACAGCCATATACCAAATGTTTGGAAAATGAAACATGATATTAATTAATCGACATTAAGACATACAGACAGACCAAAAAAATAAATAAACCAGAGTCTCTACATACCGTACTTCTGTGTTCTATGGTGGTGATTATGGCGCTTTCCCAAGTAGAGCTGTTATGGAGCCCCAGACAACAAAGCAAAAAGTGACATCAGTCGCGCGTATATCGATAGCAATAGTTAGCAAACTGAAGATATTTATATGAACTTAAATGTGAAATATCATTAGGCTATTTAAAAGCACAATATTTCGTGGTCTTTTTAAAGTTCTGAAAGATAATTACACATAGACCTCACGCCCCCCCCCCCCCACATAGTCCTCTTCGCCCCAAAAAAGCAGGCCCGTGGGTAACCTAACCAACATGGGCGGAAGAAGCGCCCATGGTTTTTTAGATGGATCAGGAAAAAGTTTCTCCCGTGGCAAAAAAATTAATTGCCCAGATATAGAACTCCACTTCCTGTTTACGGATAATAGTACTAGGACCTTCTGTCTCAATATATATATATATATATATATATATATATATATATATATATATATATATATATATATATATATATATATATATATATATATATATATATATATATATATATATATATCATGGTATGTCTTTTTTACACTAAATCTCTTCCTACAATATTTAGAAATAATCAGATTAAATTAATCAATATAAATCATTTTTACTTCAAAATTGTTTACTGTATATGGAAATACAAAAAAAAAATGTATATATTCGTAGAAAGACCTTCAAAAATAAGATATTTAATTTAGTTCATTGCTCGTCAGCACTGCTGGCGGTCGTTGATGATAATCAAAACTATCTTATTCCTAATTACAATTTAGGAATAAAGTTTTTTGCATTGACTATATTTGCACGTTTTTGAATACATGTACTAGCAAGAGCACACTATGCCCAATGCGCTAAAATCAAGAAATAAGTGTTTGAGTATGCATGAACATAAACAGTTTTATCTTCCAAATTACTTACAGAGGGTTTAGTTTATCTTATATGTAATAGTTGTGTTGCCAACGTGATTGAAAAATAAAAACTTCCGGTGGATTTATTTAAAAAATAGAGTACGAGTTTCCGGCCTTTATATTTCAGAAAAGCATTTCTCGACCGAGGAGGTTATCCGGCAATATTCACAATAACAAGAACTTTATGCCTATTCTACTCCCAGCCAAAAATTTCTGCTAGTCTTTGCGCTTTTTTCATTAAAATAATATTCTTTCTAATTAAATTGACCTCCCTAACTCATTTGAATTTTTGCATAAAATAAAGGGTAATCGTATTTAATTACTCTTAAAATAATTAATGATATCGGTATGCTACATCAATGTTCTGTATATAAGGTATGCTACATCAATGTTCTATATATAAGGTATGCTACATCAATGTTCTATATATAAGGTATGCTACATCAATGTTCTATATATAAGGTATGCTACATCAATGTTCTATACATAAGGTATGCTACATCAATGTTCTATACATAAGGTATGCTACATCAATGTTCTATACATAAGGTATGCTACATCAATGTTCTGTATATAAGGTATGCTACATCAATGTTCTGTATATAAGGTATGCTACATCAATGTTCTATATATAAGGTATGCTACATCAATGTTCTATATATAAGGTATGCTACATCAATGTTCTATATATAAGGTATGCTACATCAATGTTCTGTATATAAGGTATGCTACATCAATGATCTATACATAAGGTATGCTACATCAATGTTCTAATATAAGGTATGCTACATCAATGTTCTATACATAAGGTATGCTACATCAATGTTCTAATATAAGGTATGCTACATCAATGTTCTATACATAAGGTATGCTACATCAATGTTCTATACATAAGGTATGCTACGTCAGTGATCTATATATAAGGTATGCTACATCAAGGTTCTATATATAAGGTATGCTACATCAATGTTCTAATATAAGGTATGCTACATCAATGTTCTATACATAAGGTATGCTACGTCAGAGATCTATACACAAGGTATGCTACGTCAGTGTTCTATTTATAAGGTATGCTATATCAATGTTCTATATATAAGGTATGATGCATCAATGTTCTATATGTAAGGTATGCTACACCAATGTTCTATATATAAGGTATGCTACATTATTGTTCTATCTTTAAGGTATGCTACGTCAGTGTCCTGTATATAAGGTATGCTACATCAGAGATCTATATATAAGGTATGATGCATCAATGTTCTATACATAAGGTATGCTACGTCAGTGTTCTATTTTTAAGGTAAGCTATATCACTGTTCTATATATAAGGTATGCTACGTCAGTGTTCTATTTATAAGGTATGCTATATCAGTTTTCTATATTTACGGTATGCTACATCAATGTTCTATATATAAAGTTTGCTACATCACAGTGATCTATATATAAGGTATGCTACATCAGTGATCCATACATAAGGTGTGCTACGTCAGTGTTCTATTTATAAGGTATGCTACATCAATGTTCTATATGTAAGGTATGATGCATCAATGTTGTATATATAAGGTATGTCACATCAATGTTCTATATATAAGCTATTCTACATCAGTGTTCTTTATATGGGCCAAGTGAGTTTAAAGAGACAGTACGGCACATCTTATCAAAAAACCGACTTGAAAAAAATTCTCCGATCGGGTTCGGTATTTTTGTACTACTCAACTCATGAATTTATAAACTTTTCGAAAATTACAAAGTTCTCCGTGAAATAAATCTAATTATTTCATTAAAATTAATACTTACGTTTAACCTATATTTACATCGCAACGTGTTACGGGGTTCAGCCTTCTATTATACTATTACGCATGCATAATTATGTACTGCAAACAAAACACATGCAGGGTTCGCGAAGATTCTCCTGGACAGGTTTGTTGATAAAAATATGGTTTTTCTACTTCTCTTAGGTAATAATTGTTCAAAGTTTTTAAAAAACCACAATTATTATTTTGGAAGCATGTACTTTGCGTGTTTATCATAGGAGTTGCTACAACCTAAATTCATTTGTGTAAATGAGGCCCCGGCCTTTAAGGGGTTATTTGACATATTTATGTCTGTTCATGTTAAAATGAACCGAAATTGGTAAACCATTTAAAAATTATCGAGTAAGTGACGATGAGTTCCGTCTAGAGAGTCCCTTTAACCTCGTATACCAAGATGACCGTAGTCAGACGAAGATCTTATAGCTTTCAGCACGTGTCAATTACTGTCAATCAAAGTCCACGTGGTAAAAATAAACGATATAAGATTATTCCGGTTTGTACGATCCTTAAATTTCCGGAAGCTCATAATTACGTTAACTAAGTATGTGAAAGGGATTTTTATGAATTTCAATTATTACAATCAACGTTGTTTCTTGTTTCCTAACGATACAATAGGTAAATCTGAAGTTATTCACACATATGTTTTCAGCTGTTCTGTTTCTTTAAGGAGGTTGGATGGTCAATATATCAACCATCAGATCCAATTTTTTCAATTCAGTTTATTCGCTAAAACCATGAAATGGTACATGAGGTCAATCATTATATACAGTTCAAAAGTCAGAGGTACATTTTATAAATGAATAGATAAGTAGTAGATAAATAGTAAATAAGCATAAATATACAATATATACAATGAAGATAGGAAAAAGTGTAATAATGGAGGACAGACTATTATATCAGACTGTATATTTGATAATAAATAACTTTTTCAGGTTTGTGTCATGTTGTAAATTTTGAATTTACTGGGTGGGTGTAAATACAAAATTTACAACATGACAGTTGTAACATTAGAACAAGACATAAGTTCCCAAAACTTAATAGTATTTGGCGCTGACCAGTATTTATCATCAAGATATTTATGTCTAAATGTCAATAGCTCTTTACATTCAAGAATATAATGGTATTCGTCAGCCATTTGACCTGAATTACACAGTTTACACACTCTTTGGTTTAAAGGAGAATTGTACCATCTCCCAGTCTCCACTGGGAGACGGTGATTTGAGGTTCTAAAGCTTATGTGGCAATATATCAATCTAATTTTTATAGCTGAAATTTTACTTAAAAATCTTGTAAATTTGCCCTTTTGACGAGTCATTAATTTCACTAGACCATTTTTGAAATATTGGTCTTGTAACCTTTGTTTTACAATTGTAGAAATCAATTTTACATTTACTATATATTTTGTTCAGACCAATTACAATGAAAACAAAAATGGCGATAGGTTTACGCCCTATAAAATCAGATGTGGTACCATCCATACTAATAAGAGATTTAATACCCTGGTACATGTTTCTGGTATAAACAAAACATTTTCCAGTAATACCATTTTTGACATTTTGTACCATAACCCTCTTCTCCAAATAGTGACAAATGCTTGCTTAAAATCAATGAAGGCACAAAATAATTTCTTTTTCTGTTTCATAAGAGTTTCTGATAAAAACTGCAGAGTTAACACATGATCTAGGGTAGAATAGCCTTTTCGGAAACCAAATTGGCTTTCACTTGTTATATTAATCTCATTTGCATATGCATCCAGCCGTTTGCTTAAAATAGATGTAGAAAGTTTACCACGACAACTTAATAAAGTTATAGGACGATAATTTTCAGGTTTCGTAGGGTCCCCTTTGTTTTTATAAATAGGCTTTACAATTCCAATTAACCACTCGTCTGGAACAATACCACTATCAAAAATAACATTAAATAGTGTTTTTGCACACTGGCAAAAATACAGTAATAGTAGAACAAATATGTTCGTTCAACACTCTGTCAAAACCTGCTGCTTTATTGTGTTTAACCGCAGCCAATATTTCACCGTCATATATTTCACAGTTAAGAAAGTCATCAACATTTTCATGAGCGACATTTAAAAAGTAGTCATCATTTTCTACAGCAAGCGACTCATCTTCATTTTCAGTAATACCCTTTATAAAATTAAAATAATCATTAATATCAACAGCACACTTTTTGTCTTTACATGTTGAATTTAAAATTTTCCAGTACTCTTTGGTATTTGTAGTACGCACGTTCTTTATTTTGTCGGTGATGCTTTTCCTGTAAGTTTTTTATACACTCGTCCATAACCCGCTTATAGTTTTTGCTTTGAGACGATGACGTAAATTTTCCTCAGACTTGCAGTTATTATGATTTTTCTTTGCCAAATGAAAATTTTTCCTTGCTGTTCTACATTCTTTGTTGAACCATGGTTTATTATTGAAATTTTTTTCTGAAAATTTGTTGCATCCCATATTGTAATTACCAAATGTATCGCTTACTGCTTTGTGAAAAACATTACAAATTTTTGTAGTTATAGTAATTAACACTTGTTTTGCATACATTATTAACACCACAAAAACTTTAAAATATAACATTTTTGACCATGAAAGTCTTCTTAAGAGAAGAAGATATCCAAATATTTAAGTTTTGAAATTTTAACATTTTCTTATTTCCTTATACTCTTTGTGTAAAGGAGGTAATTATAGCCTAACATCTGGCCCTCTTAACATCCAACAATAGATTATCGTCTGCATGTCATTCCGATCAGTTGTCTGTTATCAATGCACATGTTAAATATTTTCAACAAATACACGGAACATTTTTCTGAAGGACTTAATCGGTCTCTCTAATATAAAGGAAACTATCAGCGAGTATTCTGAGCTGTTGGTAGAATAAAGTTCTTGTTACTCGTACCTTGTTTAAAAAATACAAAGTCATGAGGACATTAGGAATTTGTGAAAAATCGAAAAGGCTGAGTAAGAAATAAAGTTGAAGTGAAATGTTTATTTAAAAAAACGAAAGTTGAATTTATGATTATGAAATTTTACCAAATTAAGATTTTATATAAATAATGGTAAGGAATTGTAGTGATTCATTGTAGTAGTTCATAAAATGTATATGTATGGAAAAATTTTCTTTTGAAAATTTAAGAATAATTATATATGTGATTCATAAATACCTTCAAAAAGAAGAAAGTTTAAGTTTACATATAAAATTATAATGGAGATTTTTTGTTAGAGAATTGACAACAGATATACAGTGTACGAATAGGGAAAAGCGATCTCGAGCTTTTTCTACAAATGGGTGTTTTTTTTCTATAGGGAAATTAGGTATCAGGGTATCTGGGGGGAATAAAACCCACGCCTGTTTTTCCTCGGGAAAAGATACTGATTGCAGGGATGGAGGAGGGAGGATGGGGTCTATGCTATTACACCTGCAATCTTTTTCAGTTTGAAACATTCCGGATAGAAAGCATAACAAGAGGCCCAATGGGCCACGTCGCTTATCTGAGCAACACTGGCTTTGTATGGGCGTTCAAAGGATATTGTGTCATATGGCGCCTTGGTAGATTAACCAAAAATAAATATCAGAATTTTACACTTATTTTTGCATATACTTATTATAATCATTGACGTATGGGATACCATTTTTACCAAAAATAAGATTATATGCAATATAAATAACTAAATTATTAGTTGGTGTTCACGGTTAACTTCCAGTTCCCTTTATTTTAGCCCCCCCCTTCCCCCCTCACTTTATAAAACGATTAAAATACATGAGAGCATACAGGTACATTTTCTCCCTCCACTACTTACTAGTTATTGTATTTTATTTTAAAAAATCCTATATATGGAAAAAGAAAAGTGTACATCAATGCACCAGAATGAATGCACTGAATTCCTTAAATTAAAAACATTGAAAGATTTAATTGGCCTTCCCCATTATATACGATTGTCGTTTACCAGGCATGAATTCATTTCGTATGACGTTTCATATCTTTACTCACTTGACTGAGGAATAAACTTCACTGAAAAATGTTGTCACATATGTTAAAGAGCTATAATTCAAATCAATGTATTGGCAGGCATGTTGCTCTATTGTACAAAGGCCCACCCATTATTTTCATCTTTATTAAAAAATCAACAAATGTCTACAAACAAAGATGACTTACCGTTGCAAATTTAAGAACAACGATAATGCTTTTATCCTCATAATAATAATGTTTCAGGACTATGGAAACTGTTTAAAAGACGTCCTTTTTATTTACTTATGTTCGAAAAACTATCAAAAATTTGTGTAGATTTTATGCAATTCATCGTTTAAGAAGGGGCACCAGAAAGTAGTTACAGCATATCATCCTTTTAGCAAGACATTTCAATTGATCAACCAAAATTTCAGCGCCAATCGTAGAATTATAAGCAAGATACATAGCTTGGTTTGAAACATGTTTTTGTTCACATGAGTTTATTACATTCAATAAGATTTTTAAAACATGGTATTTTCTATTCAGCATAGCTGCATTTAAAATATAAACGAACTAAAGCATGACCTCAGCTTTGTGTACAAACATACAGTAGCTATGTTTGCAAAGCTAGGTAACTCGAAGCTTGACTCTCGGGCTAGTAAATAGAAATTTGTGAACAATTAAATCAAGAGATAAATGCACTAAAAAAAACAAAAAACACAATCTATTTTTCATCATATATATACTTATACATTTCTAGCAGCGAGAATAATCTCCGTTTACATTGAAATTGCTGAGCATCTTAATAAAACATGTTGCATTTATCAACCATTACGTAGAGATCGTACCGAGTTACATGTACCAACATAATGAATAGTATTTTATAATATGTTGTTAGTGCATCAGATTTTGCGCAGGTACATGTAAACAATCAGCTGTCTGATTAACCGGTCTACACGTAAAAATTTTAAATTCTAAAATAAAGACGATGGTTCCTCTCAAGTTAAAATAAAAAGAAACTAAACATGCTAAATTACGAAAATCAAAACAAGCTAAAAACCACCGTCATAAATGAAAATGTCTACGCATTGAAATATTTAACCTCAATTTACTTCATATATAAACGGCACAAATATATTTTGGATGTTTCAAATATTCCCTTCGCACGTAAACTGTTGCACAACAAGCAAATTTATCTCCATTCAATATGACTGGTCCTCAAAACTGGTTTTCGATATTTGAAATATCAAGCCCGAAGTTAAACTGATTAACCCCCATTCTCTCTGTCTTATTATTATTTTCGTAAATTACTCAACTTTGAACCAGATTAGCCCTTAATTTTTGCAATTTATATTTTCCTTCCAATTAGGATGATTTATGCTAAATTACGTTGAATTTGACTCAGTAGTTCTTGAGGAGCAGATTTTTTAACATGCACCCCCTTTATCAACAATTTCGATGTTCTCTTCGCTTTAATAAAGATCGGTCTTTCATTACTGCAATATATTTGCTTTCCCATAAAGATGCTTTGTGCCAAAGTTGGTTGAAATTGGCCAAGTGGTTTTAGAGAAGAAGTTCAAAATGTAAAAAGTTTACAGACAGACAGACGGACGGACGGATGGACGGACAAACGGACGACGGACAAAATGTGATCAGAATAGCTCACTTTAGCTTTCAGCTCAGGTGAGCTAAAAAAAATTATCACTGCAAGTTTTCAGTCAAATTGTCTTTAAAATTTCTTTCTGTAAATAAGAGAAAGAATATATCTCTATACATTTGGTATTTTTCCATGGTTATACTCTAGCTTTAACGCCATTTGAAATTATCTTGTATCCTGCTGTTGTTGGCTTTGCCTCTGCTCTCTAAATAGCCGTCAGCGGAATACAAACATGCAACTCCCAAAACTATGAACCCAAAAACGTTTAAAACTCCTAGATATCAATAAAAATCGTAAAATTGTACTAACTGCCTACATACACATACTAAACACGATTACTTATATCAACATTTTCATCAAGAACACAGGTTCTCTCCGGATGTTTCTAAACTGAAAAAAGAAACAATTTGAGGAATAAAGGCATCTATACAAGATTTCTCTAATCATCTTTGACATAATGGTAGTATGTGTGTAATAAGATGATTGTGTGTGTTCGTTATGCGAGCAGTACAGTCGTCTAACTTAAAGGCACAACTAGAGGGTATTCATGTATCCTTGCATTTTACCGGGCTGTAGCATTGAGAAGTTTAAAATATATTTGTTATGTCTTTTAATTTTGTCTTTTTTTATATACTAGAACTGTTGTGTTGTAGTATCACTCCTATAATACTGATAGATGTGTATTATCACTCCTATAATACTGATAGATGTGTATTATCACTCCTATAATACTGATAGATGTGTATTATCACTCCTATAATATTGATAGATGTGTATTATCACTCCTATAATACTGATACTGATAGATGTGTATTATCACTCCTATAATACTGATAGATGTGTATTATCACTCCTATAATACTGATAGATGTGTATTATCACTCCTATAATATTGATAGATGTGTATTATCACTCCTATAATACTGATAGATGTGTATTATCACTCCTATAATATTGATACTGATAGATGTGTATTAACACTCCTATAATACTGATAGATGTGTATTATCACTCCTATAATACTGATAGATGTGTATTATCACTCCTATAATACTGATAGATGTGTATTATCACTCCTATAATACTGATAGATGTGTATTATCACTCCTATAATATTGATAGATGTGTATTATCACTCCTATAATACTGATAGATGTGTATTATCACTCCTATAATACTGATAGATGTGTATTAACACTCCTATAATACTGATAGATGTGTATTATCACTCCTATAATACTGATAGATGTGTATTATCACTCCTATAATACTGATAGATGTGTATTATCACTCCTATAATACTGATAGATGTGTATTATCACTCCTATAATATTGATAGATGTGTATTATCACTCCTATAATACTGATAGATGTGTATTATCACTCCTATAATACTGATAGATGTGTATTATCACTCCTATGATACTGATAGATGTGTATTATCACTCCTATGATACTGATAGATGTGTATTATCACTCCTATAATGCTGATAGATGTGTATTATCACTCCTATAATGCTGATAGATGTGTATTATCACTCCTATAATATTGATAGATGTGTATTATCACTCCTATAATACTGATACTGATAGATGTGTATTATCACTCCTATAATACTGATAGATGTGTATTATCACTCCTATAATACTGATAGATGTGTATTATCACTCCTATAATACTGATAGATGTGTATTATCACTCCTATAATACTGATAGATGTGTATTATCACTCCTATGATACTGATAGATGTGTATTATCACTCCTATGATACTGATAGATGTGTATTATCACTCCTATAATGCTGATAGATGTGTATTATCACTCCTATAATACTGATAGATGTGTATTATCACTCCTATAATATTGATAGATGTGTATTAACACTCCTATAATACTGATAGATGTATATTATCACCCCTATAATACTGATAGATGTGTATTATCACTCCTATAATACTGATAGATGTATATTATCTCACTCCTATAATACTGATATATGTGTATTATCACTCCTATAATGCTGATAGATGTGTATTATCACTCCTATAATGCTGATAGATGTGTTCCTATGATACTGATAGATGTGCATTATCACTCCTATGATACTGATAGATGTGTATTATCACTCCTATAATGCTGATAGATGTGTATTATCACTCCTATAATATTGATAGATGTGTATTATCACTCCTATAATACTGATAGATGTGTATTATCACTCCTATAATACTGATAGATGTGTATTATCACTCCTATAATACTGATAGATGTGTATTATCACTCCTATAATTCTGATAGATGTGTATTATCACTCCTATAATATTGATAGATGTGTATTATCACTCCTATAATATTGATAGATGTGTATTATCACTCCTATAATGCTGATAGATGTGTATTATCACTCCTATAATACTGATAGATGTGTATTATCACTCCTATAATTCTGATAGATGTATATTATCACTCCTATAATACTGATAGATGTGTATTATCACTCCTATAATACTGATAGATGTGTATTATCTCACTCCTATAATACTGATAGATGTGTATTATCACTCCTATAATTCTGATAGATGTGTATTATCACTCCTATAATATTGATAGATGTGTATTATCACTCCTATAATACTGATAGATGTGTTCCTATGATACTGATAGATGTGTATTATCACTCCTATAATTCTGATAGATGTGTATTATCACTCCTATAATACTGATAGATGTGTATTATCACTCCTATAATACTGATAGATGTGTATTATCACTCCTATAATGCTGATAGATGTGTATTATCACTCCTATAATTCTGATAGATGTGTATTATCACTCCTATAATATTGATAGATGTGTATTATCACTCCTATAATGCTGATAGATGTGTTCCTATGATACTGATAGATGTGTATTATCACTCCTATAATTCTGATAGATGTGTATTATCACTCCTATAATACTGATAGATGTGTATTATCACTCCTATAATACTGATAGATGTGTATTATCACTCCTTTAATGCTGATAGATGTGTATTATCACTCCTATAATACTGATACTGATAGATGTGTATTATCACTCCTATAATACTGATAGATGTGTATTATCACTCCTATAATACTGATAGATGTGTATTATCACTCCTATAATTCTGATAGATGTATATTATCACCCCTATAATACTGATAGATGTGTATTATCACTCCTATAATACTGATAGATGTGTATTATCTCACTCCTATAATACTGATAGATGTGTATTATCACTCCTATAATTCTGATAGATGTGTATTATCACTCCTATAATATTGATAGATGTGTATTATCACTCCTATAATGCTGATAGATGTGTATTATCACTCCTATAATATTGATAGATGTGTATTATCACTCCTTTAATACTGATAGATGTGTATGTTTCGAAAAGCCAAAACGAACTGTATCTCGAAACACGATCTTTTCTTTCTTTCTTTATTGAATCACCATGCAGACTGGGGTTTCCATTGTAGGGAATTAAGTGCTTGTTTACTAAGAGTTTATTTCCATCCTGTTGAGAATACACAGATGATGTACAAGATAAACACAGGTCAGTCCTTCCTATGCATACCTACTATTTTAAGAACATTTCTGGGAACACAAGATCCATTGATAAATAAAATTTCCAAAGCCCAAAATCATCTTAACGTACACCTATATAAGCAGAAGCCAGTCAGTAGACACCAACTACTAAACCAACCAAAACTATACTCTTTAAGAATCTTGTGAAAGATTGGACATCATGAATGTAAGTAATCCACGATACACAATCAAAGTTTGTATCACCAGATCCTTTATACTTCTGACTGGAACATAATATAATTATAGTGTTATAGCTCAATGAAAAACGATCTCCTATTTGCTCTTGAACTGTCCAATTATTTGACGTACAAGTCTACTCAATCTGAATAGATATTCTTCATCCACATCCCGACATGACCACGTTCGGGGAGGGGGGGGGGGGGGGTGTCAACAAATATTTCTATCCCATGATATACTGAAAAGCTTTGCTCATCAAATTTTGTCTAAAATTTAAACAATGTCAATATTTTATGCTATTGATTAAGAGAATACCAAAGATGCAATATTATAATGTCTCAGAAAAGGAATGCTGAACTGCGTATGTGTTTAAATGATTTGAACAAAAATACTTAATATAATGGGTTAAAATGAACAACCAGTAAACAAAATCCTGACTCTTGTGATAATTTTTTCAGTTGATATAATCTATTCAGCCTTACGAGGAATATTAAATGATCATTATTATATAAATAGTGCCTGTTTGGGAGGGTAACAGTTGAAATTGACACCCCAAGGAAACCATTGTCAACCGACGCGAAGCGGAGGTTGACAATGGTTTTCAAGGGGTTTCAATTTCAACTGTTATCCTCTCAAACAGGCACTATTTATTTTATTATACTGAATGTCTTAATTTTATAGATTTTTTTTTACTGCTTTTACATAAAATGACGTGAATTCCACGGCGAACCGTACGCGCATAATTTACGCGCATGTAACAATTCGTTGTGTTTCTAACGCTGAGGGTAATAGAACGGATTATCAACTGCGTCTAAACCAATCAGATTTCAGTATTTAACATGAAAGTATAACAAAATGAAATAAATATCTGATGTTATTTTTTTTCAGACACACTTCCTTGCTGTATATCTTTTATTTTGTTTTGCTGGAGGTGTTTACGTGGACAGCAATCCTGTTGTTTCAGCAAATCAGCGATCTCATACTGTCACCTTCCCCATGTCAAACACCTTTAACGTTCTTATCGAGGAAGCAAACCGTTGTCCTCTACTGACCGGAAGTTGTTTGTGTCCATGGAAATGGATACCGGATGTTGATTCGAACAGGATACCGAACGTAATTTACAAAGCAGAGAAACTCTTAGGAGCCGAATGCGAGACCGATCCTGAAAAAGAATGTAGAAGTGAAAGCAAACGATTCAATGTAATGCGGTTAAGTCCGAATTTAAGTAGAGACTACAATTTAGTTCCTGGTGACGTAGAGCTTCCGGTGGGTTTTTTCTGCTCAGATAAACTTCAGAGACCAGTAATAAATGGAGAACACGCATATAGTATGATACGGGATTAGATGTTTACAAACCTCAATACGGGATTAGATGTTAACAAACCTCTATACGGGATTAGATGTTTACAAACCTCTATACGGGATTAGATGTATACAAACCTCTATACGGGATTAGATGTTTACAAACCTATATACGGGATTAGATGTTTACAAACCTCTATACGGGATTAGATGTTTACAAACCTCTATACGGGATTAGATGTATACAAACCTCTATACGGGATTAGATGTATACAAACCTATATACGGGATTAGATGTTTACAAACCTCTATACGGGATTAGATGTTTACAAACCTCTATACGGGATTAGATGTATACAAACCTCTATACGGGATTAGATGTTTACAAACCTCTATACGGGATTAGATGTTTACAAACCTCTATACGGGATTAGATGTTTACAAACCTCTATACGGGATTAGATGTTTACAAACCTATATACACGTTTATCTATGGTTGTCTTAATTTAAAAAGCGTTGAATTTCCAGTGTTGTAATAAATTATTTTGTTTTATAGAATCGAATAAATTAATACGATTTTTACGTACAATGAATTTTACGGGTTTTGTGTAAAAATTATATGTTTCATAATTTTTACAATTTGTCAAAATATTTTGAATAAAAATGATTGTCATATTCACATAATGGACCTAGCCTTATAGTTTCACATATGACAACTAGTATTATCCACTGTAAACTCTCGGGCGGTGAACAATAGTTACCGCCCAAATATACACTGCACATCTATATTAAACCACAGAGAATGCTATTTACTTTATTTCACACATCACTTAAGTTCTTAAACAAAAAGCGTAAAACAACATTTACGACTCCAAAACATTATCTCATAATTACACGTGTAGTTAGTTCACGATCCAATTCGAAAAAAAATATATATTGTTAGCAGATGTTAAGTAAAATATACGGTTTAAAAAATATAATTTATAAACATTTATGGTCCGTATTCACAAAATGTGTTGGAAGCAGTTTTGCATTTGAAATTAACAGTTAACACAAAATCTAGTGTTTGTGTGGGAGACAAACAATTTTGCGAAAAAATTTCACAATCCTAAAGTTTAGCTTACGATCTAATCGTTTTGTGCGAAAATAATTGCTCTATCTTATGAATACGTTCCAAAATAGTTTCAATTAAAAATCAAAGCATATTAGATTACATTTAACAGCTTTTATACAATCATGTATCCATACTCTATATAATTGCTGTAAACATTTGTTTGGCATTCACGTATGTAAATTATAGTTTATGGCCATATACTATGTTTGATTGATGTAAATAATAGCATATCATTATAACAACTATAGTAAACGATCGTTACGTCAATCGTTCACCTATGTTAGATATGATTTATGAATATGACATTTAAATATTATTTTCGTCTGAATTTCGTCTGAATTAACGAATGTGAAACAAAGTTTATCTCATAATTATAGTTTCACGAATTCTTTTTTACTTTTAATGGTCGTTTATTAAAGTGTACAGATGTATTAATATTTTAATCTATAGTTACCAGAAAAAATCTTTTATAACGTTTATTTACAGACAGATGACTAAGAGAAAGCGAACAGGACACGACAAACAAAGACATTCATGGAAGGAAGTCAGCCGCGTACTCAGGAAGTAGAACTCGATAGATGAAACTGATTATGAACTCTCCCAGTTAGCTCAGCATTCAGTGCACTGCTTGATAGTGATGTGTTTTTCTAAACGCTTTCAATTTTAACAGAAGACTTAAAAATTGTTAAAACATGTTGGAATTGCATTACAGTTCTGAGCAATATCAATAGTTTAAAAAATTTGGGATTATTTAATCATAATTCTGAAAAAATACATATACATGAAGCTCAACAACACAACTACATGTACCTAGAACATACTTAAGGTGTATTCTGATATTAATCAATTACATGTGTACAATCGGAATGTCATAAAATATATACTCATTAATTACTATGACCATATACGAGGAGAGGACATGTATAGGCTGTTCCTCCATTCTAATCCACTTTAAAAATATTCAATAAAATATGTTAAATCACCCTTAGTCGAATTTCTTAAATGATTATTTTTATATCATCCATCTATATCATATACCTAGTAGTGTATCAGCCCTGATACACGTGTTTTTGGACTAGGTGAGATAGCAACTGGAAGCTAGGGCTGTATCACCCTCGGGGCTGATATTTCTCTGTCTCAGCCCGTCGTTAAGGGGGTGTATTGCCCTCAAATTTGAAATCGATAATTCTCATATATCTCTGCTTTAAATTAAGAATAGTTTGTGAAATATGTTAAATCACCCTTAGTCGAATTTCTTAAATGATTGTTTTGATATCATCCATCTGTAACGTCCATGTGAAGCTACCATTAGCTTACATCAATTTAAGTACCGGTCTGTAATGTCTGTCTGCAGCACCAATCTGAAATTTCCGTCTAAAAACGTCCGTCTGCCTGTAATTTTCGTCTTTAGCACGTGTCTGTATCTGTGTGCCAAGTCTGTCTGTAACACACATCTATAACGTCTGTTTCTAATGTTTTTCTGAATCGCCTGTATATATCGTCCGTTTCTAATGCCTGTCTATAACGTCCGTCTCTAATTCCTGTCTAAAACGTCCGTCTCTTATGCTTGTCTATAACGTCCGTCTCTAATGCCTGTCTATAACGTCCGTCTCTAATGCCTGTCTATAACGTCCGTCTCTAATGCCTGTCTATAACATCCGTCTCTAATGCTTGTCTATAACGTCCGTCTCTAATGCCTGTCTATAACGTCCGTCTCTAATGCCCGTCTATAACTTCCGTCTCTAATGCCCGTCTATAACGTCCGTCTCTAATGCCTGTCTATAACGTCCGTCTCTAATGCCTGCCTAAAGCGTCCGTCTCTAATGCCTTTACAAAACGTCCGTTTGTACTGTATGTCTAAAACGTCCGTCTCTATTGCCTGTCTAAATCGTCCGTCTCTAATGCCTGTCTATAACATCTGTCTCTAATGCCTGTCTATAACGTCCGTCTCTAATGCCTTTACAAAACGTCCGTTTGTACTGTATGTCTATAACGTCCGTCTCTATTGCCTGTCAATAACGTCTGTCTCTAATGCCTGTCTATAACGTCCGTCTCTAATGCCTTTACAAAACGTCCGTTTGTACTGTATGTCTATAACGTCCGTCTCTATTGCCTGTCAATAACGTCCGTCTCTAATGCCTGTCAATAACGTCCGTCTCTAATGCCTGTCTAAAACGTCCATCTCTATTGCCTGTCACTATTACAATTTGTCAAAATATTTTGAATAAAAATGATTGTCATATTCACATAATGGACCTAGCCTTATAGTTTCACATATGACAACTAGTATTATCCACTGTAAACTCTCGGGCGGTGAACAATAGTTACCGCCCAAATATACACTGCACATCTATATTAAACCACAGAGAATGCTATTTACTTTATTTCACACATCACTTAAGTTCTTAAACAAAAAGCGTAAAACAACATTTACGACTCCAAAACATTATCTCATAATTAAACGTGTAGTTAGTTCACGATCCAATTCGAAAAAAAATATATATTGTTAGCAGATGTTAAGTAAAATATACGGTTTAAAATATATAATTTATAAACATTTATGGTCCGTATTCACAAAATGTGTTGGAAGCAGTTTTGCATTTGAAATTAACAGTTAACACAAAATCTAGTGTTTGTGTGGGAGACAAACAATTTTGCGAAAAAATTTCACAATCCTAAAGTTTAGCTTACGATCTAATCGTTTTGTGCGAAAATAATTGCTCTATCTTATGAATACGTTCCAAAATAGTTTCAATTAAAAATCAAAGCATATTAGATTACATTTAACAGCTTTTATACAATCATGTATCCATACTCTATATAATTGCTGTAAACATTTGTTTGGCATTCACGTATGTAAATTATAGTTTATGGCCATAAACTATGTTTGATTGATGTAAATAATAGCATATCATTATAACAACTATAGTAAACGATCGTTACGTCAATCGTTCACCTATGTTAGATATGATTTATGAATATGACATTTAAATATTATTTTCGTCTGAATTTCGTCTGAATTAACGAATGTGAAACAAAGTTTATCTCATAATTATAGTTTCACGAATTCTTTTTTACTTTTAATGGTCGTTTATTAAAGTGTACAGATGTATTAATATTTTAATCTACAGTTACCAGATAAAATCTTTTATAACGTTTATTTACAAACAGATGACTAAGAGAGAGAGAGAGAGAGAGAGAGAGAGGAGAGAGGAGAGAGGAGAGAGAGAGTACAGAACACGACAAACAAAGACCTTCATGGAAGGAAGTGATCAGCCGCGTACTCAGGAAGTAGAACTTGATAGATAAAATTGATTATGAACTCTCCCAGTTAGCTCAGCATTCAGTGCACTGCTTGATAGTGATGTGTTTTTCTAAATGCTTTCAATTTTAACAGAAGACTTCAAAAAATTGTTAAAACATGTTGAAATCGCATTACAGTTCTGAGCAATATCAATAGTTTACAAAAATCTGTGATTATTTAATCATAATTCTGAAAAAATACATATACATGAAGCTCAACAACACAACTACATGTACCTAGAACATACTTAAAGTGTATTCTGATATTAATCAATTACATGTGTACAATCGGAATGTCATAAAATATATACTCATTAATTACTATGACCATATACGAGGAGAGGACATGTATAGGCTGTTCCTCCATTCTAATCCACTTTAAAAATATTCAATAAAATATGTTAAATCACCCTTAGTCGAATTTCTTAAATGATTATTTTTATATCATCCATCTATATCATATACCTAGTAGTGTATCAGCCCTGATACACGTGTT
The DNA here is from genome assembly GCF_963853765.1 of Magallana gigas. Lineage (NCBI taxonomy): Eukaryota > Metazoa > Mollusca > Bivalvia > Ostreida > Ostreidae > Magallana > Magallana gigas. The sequence goes on along the minus strand of NC_088853.1, from coordinate 47,014,440 downwards.
TTTGGACTAGGTGAGATAGCAACTGGAAGCTAGGGCTGTATCACCCTCGGGGCTGATATTTCTCTGTCTCAGCCCGTCGTTAAGGGGGTGTATTGCCCTCAAATTTGAAATCGATAATTCTCATATATCTCTGCTTTAAATTAAGAATAGTTTGTGAAATATGTTAAATCACCCTTAGTCGAATTTCTTAAATGATTGTTTTGATATCATCCATCTGTAACGTCCATGTGAAGCTACCATTAGCTTACATCAATTTAAGCACCGGTCTGTAATGTCTGTCTGCAGCACCAATCTGAAATTTCCGTCTAAAAACGTCCGTCTGCCTGTAATTTTCGTCTTTAGCACGTGTCTGTATCTGTGTGCCAAGTCTGTCTGTAACACACATCTATAACGTCTGTTTCTAATGTCTTTCTGAATCGCCTGTATATATCGTCCGTTTCTAATGCCTGTCTATAACGTCCGTCTCTAATGCCTGTCTAAAACGTCCGTCTCTTATGCTTGTCTATAACGTCCGTCTCTAATGCCTGTCTATAACGTCCGTCTCTAATGCCTGTCTATAACGTCCGTCTCTAATGCCTGTCTATAACGTCCGTCTCTAATGCCTGTCTATAACATCCGTCTCTAATGCTTGTCTATAACGTCCGTCTCTAATGCCTGTCTATAACGTCCGTCTCTAATGCCCGTCTATAACTTCCGTCTCTAATGCCCGTTTATAACGTCCGTCTCTAATGCCTGTCTATAACGTCCGTCTCTAATGCCTGCCTAAAGCGTCCGTTTCTAATGCCTTTACAAAACGTCCGTTTGTACTGTATGTCTAAAACGTCCGTCTCTATTGCCAGTCTAAATCGTCCGTCTCTAATGCCTGTCTAAAACGTCCGTCTCCAATGCCTGTCTATAACATCTGTCTCTAATGCCTGTCTATAACGTCCGTCTCTAATGCCTTTACAAAACGTCCGTTTGTACTGTATGTCTATAACGTCCGTCTCTATTGCCTGTCAATAACGTCCGTCTCTAATGCCTGTCTAAAACGTCCATCTCTATTGCCTGTCAATAACGTCCGTCTCTAATGCCTGTCTATAACGTCCATCTCTAATGCCTTTCTAAAACGTCCGTTTGTACTGTCTGTCTAAAACGCCCGTCCTTTAATGCCTGTCTATTACGTCCGTCTCTAATGCCTGTTTAAAACGTCCGTCTCTAATGCCTTGTCTAAAGCGTCCGTCTGAAACACCTGTCTGTATTGTCCGTTTATAGCGTCCGTCGATACACTTTATCGCTCTTCCTTTCCTTATATTGTATACCATAGCCCGATTATCTACGACTGTCGCTTATATGAAAAAAATATAAGTTATAACTAAGAGCGAGACCTCTCCATAACCAGTTTCACATCTCCCACACCTACAACCCCGCCATTTTTAAAGAAAATTTTATTTTTTAATGATGTTTGGTAATGGAGCGTTGGTTTTGTGGGTTTATGGCACAACGACTCAGTACGAATGGATCTTAACAAAAGCTTGGGGTAAGCCGAGAACATCTAACACACAGAAATATGCTTCTCTCGGAGTATTTTTTTCTATTTTAAGAAAAAAATCTTTCACGCCAGTTTATTTTTGTATAACTCCAAATACGTATACAGGAAAATCCGAAGCATCTTTTTATTTTTAGATGATCCCTTTTGACAGTTGGTAGAATATATTAGGTAGAGTATGGTATTACACATCACATAGTTCAATTTGAGAGAAACAAGTGTTGTAGTACATGTATTTTAACAATCTGCTGCAAAGTGCGAAAAAACCAGTTTGTGAGAAACCTATCCTGAAAATTTGTGTGCTTGATTCATTAGTTTCAAAGTTTTATTTCTGAAATTTATTTGAGATTCGTCTGCGTGGTTGTGATGTTACCATGCTAAAATCAACGCATTGTTTATCAAATCAAGCAACGCCATTTCAATGAAATATATAGTACGTAACATGCAAATTTTAGTCAGTAAACACATTTCGAAAATATGCCACTGTTTCATAAACTAACCAGACGAATTAAATTTTACCACAATAACAGAAAAATATTTCGAACCAATTCATCAAAATTTGTTGATATATGTTTTCGGCAAAATTTTTGCAGAATGAAATCAAAGTTTTAAAGGATTTTAAAAAGCCTTGTATTTTTTTTTTAATATGACGTTACGCTGCAGAAGTTTTTTTTTTTTTTTTTTTTTTACGTCTGAGAACCACAAAACGACAATTTTGTTTATTAACTATATAGCCAAACATATTAGGAGATGTAAATATCATGAATCTTAAAAATGATATCGAATATAAGGATTGCAATCAATGTAAGGTTGTGCTGAGAAGAAATTGTTTTTCTCATGAAACTCAATTAATGCAGAAACAATTGCCACAAAACTATTGACAAAATAAATTTATCATATTTGATAATTAGGTTACGATTTTCTTTTCTTTTTTAATCTTTTGATAAGTAATAGATGGTAAATATTAATCAAAGTTAAAGTTTTCATTGTAAAATTAGTGATATTTCAATGGCCTTATATTTCACGCCTTTAATTTTCATCACTTGAAAAATATTATTGTAAACTGCATTGAATGCTTTTTGAAATATTTTATGTTGCTAAAATCGTCTGTATTTTTTTAAAAATTTAATTGTATGACTTTGCAAAGACGGTCAACTTTCTAGGTCGAGATTCCTATTGTGATGTCAGCAAACCTGCGAGCTACCTTTAAGTTAATAATCTAATACAAAGTGCAAAAAGTAGCCCTTTTTTGCTCAATAATCCTGCAACAAATGTATGTGTATTATGAAATGGATCCCTAAAATTTTAAGACGACAGATTTTCATACAACTTAGCATGAACAGTAGGGTCGGTGTATTTTACACACTGTTTAAGATTAAAGAATTTTTCTATTGTAGTTTAAAAAATCAAAATAAGTCGGTCTCCTGAATTTTATTTTCATTTAAAGTAACGCTATACAGTTTGTGTCTCTTGTGTTAAACAACCCACTCTTCAAGGTTGATATTATTTTATATAGATGTTCTCTCTTTCATATTAGAAAAAATCAGAACAAAAATTTAAAGTTATCAAAAGCAAATCTTGTAAACTTTGTAACAATAAATTGTAAAAATAAAACAATAATGAACATTTCCAGCAGGCACGTACATGTGGCACCGCACCGGGAGAAAGGACCCCCCCCCCCCCTCACATTCTCTAAATTTTGCGAATTTAAAGGAGCTGCCCCCCCCCCCCCCCCCCCCGTTTTGGGAGCATGTAAAAAATTATGCTGTTAATCAATAAAATGGCATTAAAGTAATTTATACCAGTAGGTACGCCCCCTTTCAAATTCGATGCTTCATTTCTAAAACTTGACAATTCCCTCATAACATTCAAGATGATCATATCCTTGATATGTATCATTGATTAATTTGACGTTCTAATTATGTAATAATATAGTTACGGCCATTTTTACATTCATTACGTGTTACGTAGGTAATTTTACCGGGACTTTTCCCATCCATGGGTTCTACCAGTGTTACGACATGGTCCAACATTTTCTTTGAAACAGTTACTACCATTTTCTCCCCAATTTCCTGATTCTTTTTCCAGAAACGAGAACTCGTTTTCAATTGGCTTTTATAAACAACTGTTATATTAGAAAAGTACACATCCATTCATACACTTTGAGTACCGCAATTCCGCCCTATTAAACTTGCATGAATTTTTATATTTATCTAAAGAGCTATCACCCAAAAGAGCAATTCAAATGATGATGATGTTAAGTATATAATTACGTAACAATTAAGTTTGTGTCCGGTTCCATGCGGAAATGTGTACGCCGAGCCTTAACACGGCACGCACCTTCACCAATCTTATTCAGCTTGGAAGCGGTGCACACATCATATAACATTCTGATCTCTAATACATGTATGTAAAGTTTTTAACTCAGATCACTCTGTTATGTTTCTTCATTTACCAAATAATTAGTATTTGAATATCTAACATATCATTGAACGATAACAAATCATTGAATCCGGTAAATTTTAAAAATCGACTTCTTTTTTTATCAAATGTTTTTGTTATCTAATAAAAATGCAATCTAATGCAGCTCAATGTTTTTCAAACAGAATAGTTTTAGAAGGTTTTACTCCGAACATGCTATGCAGATCTTTCAAAGGTTTAATACGATACCAGGTCGCTTATATTGTTACAAATACCACAAATATCTTGCATCTTTCAAGAAAATCAATTATTGGCTAAACATAAATAGGGGTCTAATAACAGTTTTATAGGCATTTTATTCTTGACAATGTATGATGCTGGTGATAAAAACCTTTAATTATAACCTTTGAAACTTATGAGAACAATCTTGCAATGATTATGTACATATAGGTGCAATCTGTGAAGTGTTCGAAATAGACACACGTATACTTAATGCCCCAGTCACACATTCACGGATTAAATGCCGGATTAGCTACGGAAGCGATCCGGAATCATTCGTGGCGATATGTATTGACCCGTGGCTTTTCCGTCTGTTATCGTATCCAAACGTAGCAATACTTGTGTCTTTTATTAATTTTCAATCTAAAGTTGAAAATGATTACATGACAAATTAATTTTTCATGTAATCACTTTCAACTTTAGATTGAAAATTGTATAGCTGCGACAATTTTTGAACATGTTCAAAATTCCACTATGGATGAAACCACCGTAGTACTTCCTTAGAAAAACTTACTAAACCGTTTTAGAACGTAGAAGTCCGTTTTAACTCCGTATAAATCCGTAGTAGTTCGTATGTATCAATTTGTATCCATTCCGTAGTGCATCCGTACTAACTCCGTATCATTTGATTTTCCGGTGTCAACCGTGGAAAATATTCCGTAGTAGAACCTAGGAGTTGATCCGTGAGTGTGTGACTGGGGCATAAGGATTCTGAAAAATATTATCAAATCACCCCCTGTCCAACATTGCTTGACGTTTTTTGTTTGGTTTTTTTTTGGCGAGCAGGTTATCAATCATATTCGATTACAAGAAATAGACTGAAAACGAAGAAGTATTTGGAATAATATTCAGTTAGGTGATGCGCAAGTACATGAATATGTATACACATAAAAATTAGAAATTGAAGAACGGAGACACCTCAAAAGAAATCCATATAGAAAATTATGGCCGATTTAAAAGAACGACCGTGAGTACCTTGTTGTTATTCATATATAAATTAATGGCCGCGAAGAAAAAGGTGTAATATGTGGATAAATTATTAACTCATGGATTACTTGACATCCCAAATTGTAATCATGATAAACCAATACTTAATATAGGATAATATTTAATTTGTTCAAAGATGAATGATTTATTTTGAAATAAACATTCAAGATATACATTTAACACATGGAACATATTCAGATAAAGTTGACTTATGTAAAATAAACAGTAACATTAAAACAGCAATATCACAGATAACCGCATACTGTGGATCATTTGTTTCCATATACAAAATATTGCTTATAATTAAATAATGCCTAATTTGCTGGAATTTTCTGCATGGTGCTAATTGTTTGTTCATTTTTCCGGTATCAACTTAAATTCATATAATTCAGTCACCAAAAGTAATATTATATTGTCATTTATGAAATTGCAATAAATAGAATTACTAAGTTTGGAATCAAAATGCAAAAACTTGCATCCACAAAAAACCCCAAGAAATGCCATATTTATTTATTTTGCATCATTAATAGTAATTGAGCTAATCATTTAAACTCCCTAGCTGACTTTCTCATTGTGTTCGGAGTCATGGCTGTCCTCCAGAACCTGGTACTGACTGTACAGACTGAGTTCACTCCCCTGTCTACTGCCACCATCACTGTCTGAATCACACACCGCGCCACTCCCACGCACCTCACCCCTGACTCGGACCGTGTCCAGATCGAGCTGACTGAGACTGTACACACTGTCCCCCTGACTCTCTGAGTCGTCGTCCTCCTCCTCCTCCACCCCATCGTACAGACCACTAAACTGTTCACTGCTGTCCTGGATTCTGTCCTCTGGGAAACTCTCAAAACTTAATGGCGGCGGTTCTCTGCTTAAATAGTTCATTCCCTGTATCCCCCCTCCCCCCTTCTGGTTCACACTAAGTCCAACAGATTGTTCATGTTGGTGTGTGGTGGTTTTACTATCCTGGCTCTCACCACAGGATTGTTCATGTCCTTGCTGAACATGTTCTGTGTCATCAACAGATAGAGGATCCTGTGACAACACGCCCTCTGTTGATTTCTCTTGGTCTGACAGATCTAGTAGAACACTGCCTGGATCCCGTCTGTCTGCTTCCTGTCTGTCCATCTCCTCTGTGGAGCTTCCTTTCCTTTCAGACTCTTCGGCACTAAGAGCTCTCCAGTCAAGAGAGGTAGAATTCAAGTTTAAAGGAACATCTTCTGACCACAGGTCTTTCCGCTCTTTATCTTGTGCATCACTCTTTAAAAAGGATAAATGTGAAGAACAAGGTTATTAATTAATGTAAAATACAGAAGCAATCTGTGATTTACCTGAATAATTCTATTTTCTACAGTTTCTTAACAATAATTTTTTAAGAAAGTCATGTAATTCCAACCTTGCTCTGACTGTGAAATCCACTGAAAAGGGCCGCTGCAAGTTCTTGTTTCTTTTCTAGTTCCCTCTGTTTCTGGTCAGATTCTGCGTGATGACTATCCACGACACTGGTATCCGGTTCCAGAAAACCCTCCTCTCCCCAAACCCTGCTGACCCCCTCTAGCTTCAGATCAACATTTCTACAAAACCAAATGAAGGCAAAAGGATCTCAAATGCTATTTATTCAAGCTATATGCTACATCCAACCATCTACTTATTAATAAAAAAGGATTTCAATAAAACTGATTCAAAGTCACTTAATATATAAGGGGTACCACTGACTATCAGTTTCTTTAATGAATGACACTGCAGTTAAAGTTGAGCCTCCTTATAAGAGTAATTATAAGTTTTAACTTTGAGTAATTATACAATATTTCCAATGAGATATATCATACATGTATACTTCTCCTTAAATAATATATATGTAACTTTTGAGCAAAATTAATGAACTTGACCTTTGAGTACTGATATATTCTTACTTTAAGTTATATATTCTTATATTGAGTAATTATACATTCTTAATTTGAATAATTATATATTCTTACTTTGCGTAAATATAGATTCTTACTTTGAGTCATATTATATGTTCTTACTTTGCGTAAATAAAGATTCTTACTTTGAGACATTATATGTTCTTACTTTGCCTATAGATTCTTACTTTGAGTAATTAGACATTCTTACTTTGCGTAAACATAGATTCTTACTTTGAGTAATTATATGTTTTTGAGTATAATTATGTATCATTGTATTCTTACTTTGAGTCTGAGGTGGCCGACTTTGTTGGTTTTCCTGAGGAATCTGATGCCACAGATCCACTCCCTGCATTCTCAGCAAACCCAGAAAACAGGGGATCAACTGTAATAGAAAGAAACTACAGTCTCTGTCCAAGGACCAACCAATTACTCAATACTTTGCCATCTTTCGAGGGTCTAGGAACTGATCTTCATTAATATCAATTTTCTAAGTGTGTATCTTATTTATTAAATATAGCATAATATACTAGGAGCAACCACCCACCTTTGAGTGGAGACATTCTTAGATTTTTGTGTATGTATGGTTTTGTCTCCCCTTCTAAAGAATCACATACAAAGTCATCCAAATAGGAGAGGGTGAAATCAAACTGCAAAGACAAGTCAATCATTTAATACCTCACAGAGAAAGCCTGTTCTCTTTATACATACCACATATGTTGAACCAAAAGCTCCTCTAGTTAGGCAAAGGATGACTGCACTACAGGACATGCGATATTTGCATGAAAATAAACTTTTAAAACAAGCATTTTTCTTTCAAATGCAGAAATGGTCGACATGCAAACTGCAACTTTACATAATTGCGTTAAATAAGAGTTTGTTATTACATGTACCAAATACGAATTTGTTTTCATAGGCAGGAGTCATTGCGATTCCTTGAATCTCTATACAATAACGAGGATCCCCACTTTTATATTGACCTCATACATAATCAGCACGTGTTTGTCTTTTGTTCTCCATTTAACAGTAGTTGTATATTTGCATTATCTAAGTTCTTTCAATGAGAGATTAATACACAAACATGCGCTCATGGTTTAAATGAGAAAAAACTACTTCTTCTTACTTTCGCTTTCTCTGTTGTAAACAGTATACTTGTACCATATAGAATAGATAGGGCTATGGTGAAAGTGTGATGATATAATTTTTTTATACATGGCACCGTTATTCACCCTAGTCTAATTTTAGTACCACTCTGATGATGTCAGCTCCACCTCTTATGCATATTAATATCAGTCTTATGTTCGACCAATGGCAGATATGCAAAAATTCTCTATTTTTCGAAAGTTTTACGGAGAAAAACATAGAAAAAGTTTATTGTTCTTAATTTATGTTGGAAATGACAAGACTCTTTAACAAAATAAACAAAAGTCTTATTAAGATAACAGAAGCCACCAAAAAAACCCCAAAACCGGTGTAAGTGCAGTCATCCTTGAATAAATATAAACCTAAAAAATTAAGCCAAAATTACCACTTTACCAAGAAATAACCAACTAACTTTAACAACACCATGACATTCAATTGAAAGAAATACATTGCGGCCATGTATTACAGAAAACAAACTCTTTTTTTTTTTGGTGGTATTCTTAAAATTTGCACAAGACCAATTGTAACATTTATGAGAAAATGATATTTTTACTTGTTTTGAGACTTGCCAACACAGTGAAGTAGATAAGTTTTGTACAATTTGACCAATGTTTGACCTGTGTACCTGTGTCAGGTCCCGTCCCTGGGGGTCCACTGTCAGTGGCTGGGCACACAGTCTCTCACACTCCAGCAGCTTCTGTCAACAAAATGGCAACCAAGAATTCAAACTGTACATTCTAATGATTACTGTTCTGACCTATATAGCAAATGTTGAAATCACCATTTACATGTATATGTGCTGAACTGCCACTTAGTTTTCTGCATTGCTATATCTAACAACCAATATTTACTTTTATTCAAGTTTGCCAAAGAATTAACCAAAAGGGTAAAATATACCTTCATACATGTACATCCATGATACAAGTATGTTCTTTAATCAATGAAAGTCTATAAATTTATTTACTTCTTGACTGAGCATAATAATAATGTGTTACATAATTGTTGACCTGTAGCAAAGTGTAATCTTGTGTCGTGTCACAGAAGCTCACACACCGGTCCCTCATGTCCCTTACTGCCTTCGTTACCACGCCTGGCTGCACTATCCCCCCACACAACAGACTCGTCACACATGACAGGATCCACAGGCGAGTCAATGTGTCAAGGGACTCTCTCAAAAACTGTTTCTGTAGAAGGGACATAACTTTGTCATCAGGCATATTCTTCAGCAGAAATGAGCACTCACTCAGTACCTACAAACAAGAGGGAAACATGAGTAACTTAGTATTTTTTGAAATGACATGAAATTCATTGAAATTAACTAATTAAATCTTCATAACTATTCTCAAATTATCGCATGTTTAGCTCAATATACATTGGATATCGCTAATGTAATAAATTCTGATATACCACTGTGTATTCTAACCAGACGTGATGTCATAATTAAACATTAGGTAGGTTTAGGCTGTTGATTGACGTAGAATGGAAAATTAAAAGAAATTCAGCTGAAGTGTGCGGAGTTGTAAATGTGAATTAATGCTGTTTTAATTTTTTCCATGGATTGATAAAAATATGTTAAAAAATAAAATGTTCTTTTGTTAATCTTCAAGGAACTTTTTTAAGCGTAAAGTTAATGATATCTTGCAGTAAATGTGTTGTGCAGCTAACAGTTATAATATTTTACAGAAATGATTGGGATTTAACAAAAGACGTGGTAAAAGTTGATAAAAAGAATCTCTGATGGTTTGCGATGGTATATGATTTTTATCCAACTCGTTGAGTGCTTTCTATCCCCTCACCAAGGCTCGGGGATAGAAAACACACGTACATCTCATTGGATAAAAATTATATACCATCACAAACCATAAGAGATCCTATATATAGCAGTAATATTCCCTTGGCTATGAAGTTGCAACACAAAACATTCAATATAAAGTATTTCAAGAATAAGTTTGGATTGCGCATGTATGATAACTTTATCTATGAAGCAATATTGGGAGATATTGGTATGATAACTTTACCCATGAAGCAATATTGGGAGATATTGGTATAACTTTACCCATGATGCAATCTTGACCAGTTCTTTTGAGCAGTTTTCCTGGAACAGCCCCTGCACGGATTTCTTGACCAGGCTCTGAACTGCCTCCGGTACCTGCCTACTGGTGTCTCGGGGATAGTTCAAGACTGAAATTGTGCAATACAATTGTTCAATTAAATTATGTTTCTATAACTGCAAATTTAAATGCATAGGAAACTGTTTCATACAATACTGAAATTTGATTTTCATAACAAAAAGGTTCTTTCATAATCTACCTAAAAAAGAAAGTAACTGAATGTTTACTTTTTCAAACTGAAAATATATATATATATAATTAAGTCATGAAGCAAAGTAAAGACCCAGTCTAGATCTAGTTTTACAACCACTACCTGAGTGGTTCAATCATTCTATTATTGATCTCTAAATAAATCATACAATTTTTTCTATATTTAGTTAAAATACCTTTTTTTTTTTATGTAAAATTTCAACAATTTTTTTTTATTCTGTTACAGGGGTGAGTCTCTCTGACCCTGTGTTTACAGGGGTGAGTCTCTCTGACCCTGTGTTTACAGGGGTGAGTCTCTCTGACCCTGTGTTTACAGAGGTTAGTCTCTCTGACTCTTTGTATTTATAGATGAGTCTCTCTGACACTGTATTTAAAGGGTTGAGTCTCTCTCTATGTTTACATGGGTTAAGTCTCTCTCTGTGTTTACAGGGGTGAGTCTCTCTGACTCTGATTTAGGGGATGTGTGTCTCTGACTATGTATTTACGGAGAGGAGTCTCTCAGACTCTCTCTCTCTGTGTTTAAATGAGTGAGTCTGACTGTGATCATATTTGAGTAAGTCTCTTGGTTTAAAGGGTAGAGTATCTCTTACTCTGTGTTTACAGGGGTGATTCTCTCTAATTCTGTGTTTACTGGGGTTAGTCTCTCTCTGTGTTTAAGAGGGCAAGTCTTTCTGACTCTTTGTTTACAGGGATAAGTCTCTTTGTGTTCATGTGGGTCCCTCTGTGTTTACAAGGAAAAGTATTTCTGTGTTACAGGTTTTTTCTCTCTGTGTGTAGGGAATAGGTCTCTCTGACTGTGTTTACAGGGATGAGTCTCTCTGACTGTATTTACAGGGATGAGTCTCTCTGACTGTGTTTACAGGGATGAGTCTCTCTGACCCAGTGTTTACAGGGATGAGTCTCTCTGACCCAGTGTTTACAGGGATGATTGTTTACAGGAATGAGTCTCTCTGACTATGTTTACAGGGATGAGTCTCTCTGTCTATGTTTACAGGGATGAGTCTCTCTGTGTTTACAGGGATGAGTTTCACTGACTATGTTTACAGGGATGAGTCTCTGTGGACCTACCCTGTGAGAGCTGGTTCAGGACTCGGTCCACCATGTCCCTGGGCAGACCACTGCGCTCCTCTCTCAGGATTGTCAGGACCATGTCATAGCCCCAAACACCATCTAAGCTGTATCTACTGCTGCTCAGGAAAACTAATAGACACACCAATTCACATACAAACACACACAGCCATAAACATGTATAATGATTTATATTAGAAACAGACAACTGATGCATGCATTTCCCCCCTGGTTCAGTGTTAGTGTATGCATCATTTAGTTATCCTGTTACCAGACTCTGTTTGATGTTGGGTGTAAAGGATACTTTTCTGTGAGAGTGAGAATCCTGTCTATGAGTTCTGACTCACTGAAATCTTTCCTGGGACGAGCCAGATGTTCTATCAGTTTACTACAAACCACCTTGACATTGCTCTCATTGGCCATACTGAACAAAAGGTCAACAGTCTACAAGATAAGTTGTACTAAATGTACTTACAGTCAAAATGTATTCAATACACTTAAAGCAGTGAAGATAAATGTACTATACTATATAGTCAAGAAAAATAGATTTATTCACCTTTTATTCTTGAAGGGGCAAAGTAAAAGTAAAAGAGAGTCTTAACCATAGCCTGTCTTTACTGTCATCCTTTACTTGTATGTTCTCTGTGTGACAAACATTCATTTACCTTTGATTGGATGGCTGGATCTGGGTCTTCAAGAAGCTCTACAACAATCATCTGACAGTCTGTGATGCTCTCCGGGCTCACAGCTATCAAGTGAGTCAGTGCTTTCACACCTGGTTAAGACAATTTCAGTTAGAGTTAGACTGACGCTGAAGTAAAAAGCCCTACCAGCAGGCAGTGATTGATAATCTGCTAATCATCTCACCTATGTACTTGAGCACATAGCTAGTGGAGCCGATGAACCTCTTGACCCTGACACTGGCTTCAGTCAGGAGAGCTCTGTGGGGCACTATCCTGGTTATAGTCACAATACACTCATACATCACAGCTGAAAAAGTGTCACAGTTAAATCAAATATGACCCAAAATGTATATGCGTAAGTATGTATATTAATATTCGCCAAGTCAATGTAGAAAACTATCTTATTGAAAACCAAATTTCCGCCAAATAATTATATCGTACAAGCTTAACACATGTACATGTAATAAGTTTACCAAAATGTCTTGAAAGGCAGGGTAATCCATCAAAGTTTAACATAAAATACATTAGTCTTCTCTTATACATGTATTATAAATTCCTGAAGATTCAAGTGATATCTTACATGTACATAGAAATGTTGTTTCTTTTTATATTTCATATGCATTCTAGAAAATGTGTAAAACCGAAAAAGATTTCATTGTACACTTATTGGTCAAATATAAAATAGAACTTTTTGGAATTTGAGGAAATAGTCCAAATAGCTCGAGAGTTAAAAATTTATTGATGGCAGGTATTCAGAACAGATAACTTATTGAAACTTAACAAGTAAGTGTTCGTGTGCCACTTATTGCAAGCTTTTTTGTAAGTGAGGGACTACCCCATGTAAACTTGAATATTCCCATGGAGTTATAGATCTGTAGTTAGATAGCACTAACCGTATGACATCCTTGCCTTGGTATTAAACTTGTCCAACAGATCCCTCAACAGAGGGTACATACTCTCGCTGTTTCTACATGAATAGAAAAAGAAATCATATCAAAAGTGCTTAATAAGAAGTCATAGTACATGGTAGCATCACAGACAATGTATGGCACTCACTTCTTGTTTTCTTTGCCAAGACAGGCTAGAGCTCTGAGAATGTCTATTTGTAACCATGGTAATGGAATGCCATGATATTCAAAGGATGATGGGAGACTTCTGTTCATGATCTGTTGTAGAATACTGCAGAGGTCAGAGGTCAACGTCTCAATGCTCTGAAGTCCACTCTGTAGAGAAAGAAATTACCGGTGCACAAAAATTAATCGAAACATGTTTCTGAACAGTTTACTGTTAAATTAATAGTTAATTTTGTATGCTGTATAATAATATCAGTCTATGTTTCCATTGCTGCATGATTAACAAAAATTAGTAATTTAATAATTAATAAATTAGCTCTCTCCAACTTTTATTTCTGACGTTTTTGAAAGACAGTAATGGAAAGCCAGAAATTGGTCATACTTTGAGCAGTTGGAGCTGTATTTTGACTCCAATGGACATGACCCCTGGATCTTTGTCATAGAGCAGCTTCCTACAGTTGTCCTGTAGATGGCGCTGGTAGCTGGGGGTCAGCCTGATAAACCTGAGGATACAACAGGCGGCCCTCATCCTCACCAGCTCCCTGTAAATACACTCACAGATTGAATACAACACACTGGACCAACAGAAACACAGATTGCCAATGTATAAATCAACAGGCTATTATTTTCAAATAATTCAAGTTTGCCTGCAACATGTTATTTGATGGGCTAAACAAAGGACTATATTTGGTATTGTCAAATGTCTGCCCTCAATTTTAACAAATATTTAAATGTAAGTATCATATCAAAATTTTCATAAAACATTATCCAGAGTATGTCTTGATATTAGTCAGCATTGTCCAATAGCTATTCATCTATGACATCACAAAAATGGGCAAATTCCCTAAATTTTGCAAACAAATGAAAATATTGTCATTTTTCCTTCATATTTTGCCTTTGATAGTATAGAACTCATGTCTGCTTAAATACCATTTTTACATATATTTTTGCTCTTATAATAATACACATCATAGATAAAAATGAGCATGCAAGCATATGCTTGTTGTTTCCCATTTGAAAAACCCTCAAAAATCACCCATTTTTGGCTCTAAAACATTAATTTATTAAAAGAAGACAATCTTCATGATGTCATTTATACATTATAATGTCACTGGGGTGATCACTTTTTACATACTGATCTTAAATATGATTTCAACTATCTTCAGCCATATTTTTAAATCCCTCCATGAAAATTTAATTTGGGGGGCAAGAAATGCATAATACCACACATAGTCCTTTGTTGATATTGTTTAACAAATTATGTCTATGAAACAATACTAGATGTATCAATCTGATGTCACATTCAAATTTTATCAGCAGGATCTTTATCTTTTAGGAAAATCATGTCTTATTTTCAGAACTTAATGGTAGAATATTAAATTAATATGGAGAAACATATGAAAATGAAATTCATTCATAAAATATTACATACTGACTAGAATTCAGATTATCAACAAGTGTGTGTTTATTTGCACTAATTTTAAATAAATTGGGGACAAATAGAATACAGACCTGGGATGTTGTAATTTTTTCTGGACTAAAGGCAACATCATGGAAATAACCCCACCATCTGACTGAACAAGATGGCACACTGCAGACAGAGCAATACAGTTGTCTAGAATGTTGGTGCTCTGCAGGTCCTTCAGGAGAAAGGCAGAAGATATTTTGAAATAAAAATACTGTACATATTGGCATTTACATTAAATAAATCAACATTTAAAAAAAAACATCTTGACCATGTTGCTGACATTAGGATTAGAATGACAAGCTCTAAATATCAATCTGAATGATAATTACACATCACACACCACTTCTTTGTCAATGGTTGTATATTTTGCCAACATAGAAATTCCACAGAACAAAATATGGACCCATATGACAATGTGTTTGAATATGAGTATTTCCTATGAAACAATCTACACAATAGGTCCCTGATGTAATAATCCTAGCCCTTTTTATGAACAATATGCAATTCAAATACATAGAAATGAACATTTAACATAAAAAACTTGACAAGATAATCAAATAAGCACAATCAAAATTTTTAGGAGCATGATCAATGAAAGCAAGAGGCTCATCAGCCATCCAGCTCACCTGACTATAGTCTGTCCCAGATTACCTTTTCCAACACTTTTTGATGAATTTTAACAAAAATACACATATCTGTCAAAGAAGTACAATTGTAATCGATTCAAGGGCAAAACTCAAGGATTTCTTCATTGACACAAACTTCATTCAATTTTATTTGATGAAATCAACATGAATGAAAACAACTTTTGGTCTGAAAACTCAAAAAATCTTCTGCTAAAAAGCAAAATACTGCGCCTATAATAATATTATAAAAAGTTCTCAAAGATTATTTGCAGCTGTGGGAGTATTGATTAACAAATAATTAATTACTGGAGTTCACGTGTGGGTTCATGTAGTCTGTAATTAATCAATATGCAACATAATCCCTTACAAATGATAAATGACATTGGAGATGAAATCCTAAGCTTATTATGGTAAACTGGAATTGGAATCTGACCATCATCTGAGTGGGGTTCGTCAGTTCATGATCTACCAACCTTTTGAATGGTGTTCATCAGCAAAAGGCTCAGTTCATGATCCTGGTGAAGTAGAAGGATAGCTGCTATGTAGCCTGTATAAACATTAATGTCATAATCATGACCATTATGTCAATACAGTAAAACTCGTTTAGTATGAACACAGATATAGAAAATAGAAAGCGAAGTTTTTTTGAGTCCCCAGTAAATCTTCACAAATCTTTGCAAAATTTTACAGTTATAACGAATTTACGGATATAACGAATTTATGGATATAACGAATTTATGGATATACCGAACTGATTTAGAATTCCGTAGAGGTGAATAATAACGAAATTTAACACTTTTATAACAAATTTCTTAACAGTTTAAAAACTTTGTACTACCATTTTACATAATAGTTTAAATGAATTTAATTTCATATAAATTTTTCAATTCACAATCCGATTGTTAAATTCAGGTATCAAAGTAATGTATTTTTATTTTAAGCCTCAATTAGTAAAAATTATTGTCTTGTAAAAGAAAACATGTATATAGTGAATTCGCTATATATATTATTACGAATTCGTTTTACGGATATAACAAACTACAGATATAAGGAAGTAAATCCACTGGTCCCTAGGACTTCGCTATAACTGAGTTTAACTGTACCGGTACATGTATGTATCTATTATAAATAAATGGTTTTGATATAAGTGTTAAATAAATGTTGCATATTCATGCACTGCTAAAATTTCATAGAAAAGCAAGAACTTGCCCATTCTTTTCTCAAGTCCAGTGCCCTGTTGGGCGAGTTTGATGGTGTGAATAAAACCAAAGGAGACGTCGTATCCCAACAAGTGGCAGTAAATCAGTCTAAACAGCAGTTCACCCACCGTGCCCTGTAGTAAATCAAAATTCATATAGTACAAACTGCTGACCCAGGCAGGGTCACTTACTAGTACAAACTGCTGACCCAGGCAGGGTCACTTACTAGTAGTACTAACTGCTGACCCAGGCAGGGTCACTTACTAGTACAAACTGCTGACCCAGGCAGGGTCACTTACTAGTACTAACTGCTGACCCAGGCAGGGTCACTTACTAGTAGTACTAACTGCTGACCCAGGCAGGGTCACTTACTAGTACAAACTGCTGACCCAGGCAGGGTCACTTACTAGTACTAACTGCTGACCCAGGCAGGGTCACTTATTAATCAGTCTGATCACAGTGTCACAGCATTCTCTTACTGTTTTTAAGATTGACTGCATTGTCTGTACAGATACTGTACCTGTGAAACATCTGTTCTGTTCAAACTCTCTTGAATCTGCTTCAGCTCATGTGTAATGTAAGTTTTCTCTTCCTAAACAGTAAGAAAAAAAGATACAATTTATAACATTTTGTAATGATCAGATTTAAAAAGATTCTTGTATACAAGTTGACTTTCTTTTTTATATATGGGAATTTTTTGTACCCGAGTTGACTTTCATTTTTTATACAGGAATGTTTCTTTACAAAGAGGTTGGTATATATATTCATATAATTGACAATTTGACAAATGCAACAAAAACAGGAACTCGCGAAGGACTATAAAGAGTTAACTACATAAGCATGCAAGGTTTTCTTTGAGGCAAGAAACAAAAGATTGAGTCACATTAACTTAAAAAGAGTGCAGGCCCGAGGACCATAAAACTTAGAGAAGCTCACTTTTGATTTCAGTCTAAGACTTACTTTTCTGCTATATATTTTCCCTCATGTAAAAGTGAGACTGAGATCAAAAGTGAGCTTCTCTAAGTTTTATGGCCCCGGGGCCAGATGTAGGATTCTAACTGTTATCCTAGGATTCCTAGCACATAAACGCATATCAACGAAGAGCTGACGTGTTAACGGCGAGAAGGAACCTTGAGCAAGAGTTATATAATGAGGCAGATGAGTAGATACTAGATAAGTACAGACAAACAGACAAAAGGACAGACTGACAGCGGTACGTAAGTATTACCGTTAGACTGCGACATCTACTGACGCTGCACAGGAAGCCTTGAAATGCTCGCCCCATTATTTTTTTCTGAGGCATAGTCTTTTCTCCTGGAGACCCTCGAGGGCCATCAGAGAACAGCTTAGGTAGCGAAGCAAGCGTCTTCTCTATGATATCTGACATCTTCTTCTTCTTTTTAAGTCATCCTGTGTTAATAGTAATACCGACAGAAATGTAAGTTTATGTTCTAAAATTAAAAGTAGCTTACGACCATGACTACTTTCGTTTTTAAAATAAACGGAAATGAAAATGTTGAATTGTGATATTAACTCGCACTAAGATTTATTCGTATGTGTCATAATGAAACGTCAGATAAAAAATCGGAGAGGATTATAAGATATTTTGTTATACTTTCATGTTAAATACTGAAATCTGATTGGTTAAGACGCAGTTAATAATATTTACTATTACCCTCAGCGTTAGCAACGCACTTGGCAACGGGTAACATTAAAAAATGTTACATGCGCGAAAATTATGCGCGTACGGTTCGCTGTAGAATTCACGTTATTCCTATATAAAAGCAGTAAAATTTTCTTAAAAAATTTTAAAAAGACATTCAGTATAACAAAATAAATAGTGCCTGTTTGGGAGGATAACAGTTGAAATTGACACCCCTCGAAAACCATTGTCAACCTCCGCTTCGCGTCGGTTGACAATGGTTTTCTCGGGGTGTCAATTTCAACTGTTACCCTCTCAAACAGGCACTATTTATATAATATTTAAGGAATGAATTCAATATTTATTAGTTTTATACGATATATAGCGTAAACTGTTTCAAACCATTATATATCGTATAAAACTAATAAATATTGAATTCATTTCTTATAATTTAATTTTTTTACTCTTTAATTCATTGTAGATAAAAAACGGTAAAATTCTTTATACGATATAAAATAATTTTTTTAGCCAATCAGAAAGCGCGTTACAACCAGAATCAAATTATTATTGTCATCTGCTTAATTAGAATAAAATCATTAAAACTGATAAAAAACGAATGCAATACCATAACAATATCATTGAAGCCTGGTGGCAAAATCATGCAGTAAAATTTAATTTTTTTTTACATTTTTCAATGTCTTTGTCTGTTACAACACTACGAATCGATTTGGTATTGTACAGTCCAATAAATTCAAATGACGTATCGTCAGTGCGCATACGGGGTTTGCTTATTTAAAAGAAATGAAAATCACAGGAAATGGCCAATATTCCAATAATTAATTGTACAATTGCTAAAACATATAATTCTAAATATAAGTAATAAGGAATCGTTCTCTGAATATTTTGAGGTGATAATTTCGGTCGGTGCGTGATCAAATTTATCATAAAGCCCTTCGGGCTTTTTTTTTGGATTTGACCATGTTCCGACCAAAATTATCACCTCATAATACTTAAAGAATGATGCCTTATTCCTTACTCCCGCGATTTTCAATCAATTATTTGAATAAATCTGAATTACGATGCATATGTCCTACAACTTATTGTGTATCGATCAAAAGTTCTTATAGATGTTTTCGTGCGTGCGTGTGTGTTGGCATGGGCCTCGACAAAATAATGAATCTAATTAATTACAGTCCGTCAATGAATAAGTTCTACTGAATCTCCAGACCGTCGGTCTTTACGTGGTTTTACTCTATCCATATTAAAATAAAAATAATCCAACTATCTTTTTATTATTTACATACAGATTTCTCAGGAATTGGAAAGATCGAGAAATTTTAATTTATGAAATTCTTTTCATGTGTCGGTGATTAAGTTAATTCCTCATCGCCATCACCATTTTCCAATGACTCCATAGGTCCGACAATAACCCAGCTTATCCCAGTTGCATAGTAAAAGACAACGGAATAAATAATCTTATGGAAATCGTCCCTCCCTTTATAGTCGTTAGGGCCGCAGCACTAATGTCTGAGTCAGAGCATGAATAGCTAAACTGAATACGTCTTGTCCATGTACATTCTGCGCTACATGCTCCTTCCAGGCACGTAGCATCGTTTTTGAAAGTGGGGGGGCCAGACTCATCCAAAAAATCTTGACAAGCAAAAAAAAAAAAAAAAAAAAAAAGGTTACTTTCCAAAATCCTGAAAATCCTAAACCGTGGGGGGGGGGGGGGGGGGAAGAAAAGAAAAAGTTACTTTTAACTTCAGTGAAGTTATTCTCAATCCAAATTTTTACATGGTCCCTTAAAAGTGGGGGGGCCAACTCCATCTTAATTGAATTTTTTGTATGTAAATTTAAGAAAAATCTTTGCTTCTCAAAAAAGTGGGGGGGCCAGGCCCCCCCTGGCCCCCCCTGATGCTACGTGCCTGCCTTCTATAGACGTCCCAGGTCTAATTAATTCACAGTACTAGTCCCACAATAAATCAAAGTACTGAAGTACTGATGGGAGTTGATTTTATCGATTTTTTTTAAAAAATAAACGATATGTTTTTGTTGTTGTTTTTTCTGGGGGGGGGGGTTTTGCATGGTAAGTATTTTCCTATATTATTTGAATTACGCATATTTTAATTATATAAATTTTCCGACAGGACTCTCCTGAAAACCCCATATGAATCTTGTTGCGTAATATTCAAACAATTAATTCCATCAAACTACGTATCAGTAAGTTCTGAGAAATTGCATGGATTCAGGCAATATTGAATTTTAGTCTCGTTCATCTAGATCGACGTTCGGCTATCTCCGTTAATATCCGACAAGCGAGAGAGACTCTGTGCTTGTCGGAGATTTACGTAGACAGTCGAGCGTCTGGTTGAACAAGACTATATTGAACTCTGGCGTAGGAATACATACTATGTCCGACTACAATTAATATCTAAATTGTTCGTACCATTTAAAATCTGACAATTTACAAGGTATCTATGGATAAGTTTCCTTGAAACAAGTCTTTAGAATACACTACATCGAGTATATCGATTAGAACTATATGTTGTCAGCGATGCTGATTTGTGCTTTGGCCCAAACACTGTTTCACTTTCGGTTTGCCAGAGTAACTGCATAGGAGAGTTGATTAAAGTCAACTCCCAAAATTAAAAAAATCGCAATACGTTCATGAGGCTTTTACCTTATAATGCAGATTATGTATAGTGCTGTGTTCTGTACGTGTAGTATACGTGTATCTGTTTGAATAATATTGTACAAACTATCTGAACTGGTCATACATTAGAAAGGATTTTTATTCTCTCTCTCTCTCTCTCTCTCTCTCTCTCTCTCTCTCTCTCTCTCTCTCTCTCTCTCTCTCTCTCTCTCTCTCTGAAATCAGGTAAATATACCGTGTTTTGGAACAGAAGGGTATATTAATGTAACACCTGATATTTATAACTAAGATTATTGGTTATCTCGTATTTCAGGACGAGATGTGACGTTGTAATATTGGACATCTCTCTCAGCTTACCGGTATATATAACACCTCAATGTTCACTTCTTTAATCATTTTCTTAAATTTGGCAAAATTTGTATTTTGACTCTCTTTCCTTACTTTGAGGAGACGACTCAGTGTTGATGAAAATAGATATCTTTTTCCAGTCGTTGGCAGATTTGAATAATAGAAAATCTGAGTATTTTTGTTGATAACATCTTGCTTATTTATACTTTTTATTTATCTATCTCGTTCATCCTTGCAGTCAGTTGCAGGCATATTAGACTAATATTAAAAAGCATTAACTTTTTTACAATCAATATCTAAGTACTGGTGTAATTTATTAATTATTATTTAAGTACAAACTGAGACGTATTTGCAATAACAATTTAATTGTTGTTCAACGCGTAGGGAGAGGGCGAATTTAGTTTTTATAACTTTTTACTTAATCCCATTGTAATATATACATGCAATGCAAAAAGATATGTTCAAATCAAATCAGTGAACTTTTTGTTGCATGCATTGATTTATTTTTGTTGGGTTTGATACATTTGATGGAGGTGAGGAAGTTGATTGAAAAAGAGAAAGGGGAGAAATTACATGTAGCTACACAACATGATCTGTATTCGTTTTTACAAAAAAATATACCATTTATTTATTACAGATTATGCATGGCAATAAATTGTCGTATATAAATTTTGATTATATCGAGACTCGAATTCAGTTTTCTATCAAATATAAGGACACGCCAAAATCGGAATCAATTCCGATCAGATACCGTTTGTGGTAAACCTCTATTCACGGTCTTTATTTGTCTAGTTGTTTTCTGGTATTAAATTTCTTAAACAATGTGGACGGATGTGATAACTAATAAGGCATCAAATAAACGCCTCTATAGCTTCGGAGGTCTGTTATAAGTACCGCTTTATTGGTTTGTAATGAATACAGGGGCTGGAGCGGCAGGATTATCCGGCCTCCGTTATATCATTATAGACCAAGATAGACGGTCAATGCGGGAAATACAACAATGAACTGTGGAAGACTTCCCTTCGACAATGTACGATGAAAAAGCAATTTTGCAAAATTATCACTTCTGTTTTTAGATGAAGTGTTAGTTTGATTAATGCAAATTGGTTGCCATGGCTACAGCTTAGTGACCGTTCTGGGAGCCTACTCATTACTTGGCGTCCAGTAGTGCTTTACATACGTGTATGATATTGGATTATTTCCACGGCAAATCGATACCTAACTAACGATATATAATGTGCGTATTTTGACCAATTAATTAATTTATATACGTATCCAAACCGTCACCGTAGAAGATGGAATGTTTTAATTAGCACTGTTTGCGTAAATGTTGGCTATTGGAAAGTATTCATAATTAAAGAAAACTATCTACAAGTATCAACGGTTTATTTAATGCGTTAATCCCCAAAATTAAGTCAAAGTCGTGCTCAAAGATACACTCTGAATAAAAGGCGTCTATGAATGGGGTTCTCATTGTCCGACAATATAAAGTGTGTAGGACGAATTTGTTAGTCCTCATGGTATACATAATTATATAGATGTATTCATCTGGACACCTCGGCCTGTAGAGAGAATTAATCAGCGTGGAATAAAGCATCGGCCTTCCGCACACTAACCACAGGGGTTGCTTTGTCACCAGACTCATTAAACCAAAATCCATTGTCTATTTTATAGTTGATTAAGCATTTATGCATTAGAAAGAGCATCGTAAATGAAAATTGAACAGTAAAAGGGTACTTTAACTTGGATCCGGAAGTAAAATGTCTGTCATCTGTTTCTATGGTAACGAGGACGCCTCGTCACACAGCTTGCTTAACGCTGATCGTTTCCTTTGAGACAAAGGAAAAGTTCACGTTAACAATCCGATTTATGCGCAATATGGCCTCATGAAAAAGAAGTAATTGACTTGAGTAAAGTCTGATGTCATACTGTGGCATAAACTATCAACTAAACTATCACTGCTAATGGCAGCGAAAGAACAATTAAACACGGGTAGAATCAACAGATGGGCAAACTCAAATTAACTCAGAGAGCGACACATGAAACAAATGATGATATGTTTTGAACCATTTTAACAAGAGCTTGGACTTTGGAAAGTTAAGCCTGCTATTTTCATTGCTGTCCACTCATTGAAATCAACCAGATTTGTTTGGTGTTTGGGCTAAGACTATGTGATCGGCCCATATTTCGCTGAAATACTGTGGAATCATTAGATTTCGTGTTGGTTCAATTTTCGTGGAATTCATGTGTACCTCGATCTCAGCTCCGAATTAGCATCCTCCACGAATTAATAAATTAGGGTTAAAAAGTTATATTTCCTTTTGTAGGTATAAGAAAAAATAAGAAAATACACGAAATTACGTCTCCACGAACCTATAAAATTTCAGGAATCCACGAAAATTGGCCCCCACGAATTTTGATGATTACACAGTAGCTCATTTTTAACTTGTTTTGACGCAAGAAATAGAAAGTTACATCCTACCGAAAGTCCAAGGCTTTGTTAAAATGATTCCAACCCTCCAATTAATAGTTGGATATCAGTAGCTGTAAACCATGAATTTTAAACCCAAAAACCAACAAGCTGCTCTTCTGCGACAATCCATGGCGTTTTCATTTTTAAATTTTCAGTGAAAAAACGAAACGATTGTACATTTTTCCAATCAAAACAACAATTACCATTAATTCCTACATGAATTATACTTGCTCAAAATATATATTCCCAATCGTACATGCACGTACGTGCAGTCCTATCGTTATATATATACGAGTCAGTGATACGCCTTTCCACACATGGCCATGACATGGTGCATGGAAGTGTACTACATAGTATTCCGAGTTACACCAAAACTCAACGTTACTGCTTTTGGTCATAAGAAAAGTGTTCTCTATGTAAACTGAGTGGTGTTGGGTGGGTGACTAGTTGGCAGGAAGTGACACATCTTCTCACACACGTTCTCGCTTTGTGTGAAATCAGAATGATTGATAAAAATGTGGTACAATAAGTTTTAAAATTCAAAGAAGCCATGGTTTAAGAAATGACAGGAACAAATTTTTAATTTAATTTTCATTGTAGCCACAAAAACAAAATTGTAGATTTTGAGAGTGCAGTTCATATTTAAATAATATTTTGTAAAAATAATCATAAATCATTTACACTTATTCAAAAATTGAAAGATTTTTAGAATTTTGAATTTGGCACAATAACAAACAGCTATGACAAATTTCATTGCTATGGGAATGAACAATAAAAGGCAGGACAATAGAAAGGTCGCACGAGGTCAGCTGATACAACAGGAACAAGGAGGGCGTGTCTAGGAGTCCAGGTCCTCGTCCTCCCTCAGCTCGCTCTGACTCAGCCGCACGTGCTGCTCAATGCCGAACCGACACTTACACTTGCCGATCGTCACGAAATACACCCCGGTCTTATCGACCCGGAACCCTTTATCCGGGGTAAAAATTTGCTTGACGTCGCCAGTGACGGTAGCTAGCGGGGTATTGTCTTTTTTGTTCCTCAGAGTCACATGGATCTTGCCTTCAAACTTACTTTCTGTTTTGAAATGGCTAGCGTATTCGTCTTCTTTGATAACCAAATCTGCTTTTGTTTTGTATTTTGGCGGCACTGTAATTTGGTTGTCTACGGACCATACGAGTTCTTCTTCAAACGTCTCGTCACCAGACTTGGTCAACCCCAGCTCACCTTTGAACCCAGCGTTGGCCTCGATGATGGGGTTCGGGGGAGTCAATTTCAGGTCTATGTTGTAACCATACGTAAATGTCTTTTGTATGGAAATGGAACAGATGGATTTGGTCCTTCGCTCGGTCTTTAATGTGTACATCTGGTTCTGGTCCGTTTCGTTGCTGAAATGCGCCGTGAACAGCACGTGCGTTTTTGGAGTGTTGACTCGGATCTGATCGTAATATTCCGTATTTCCATGTCGAACTCGCATATTGCGCCAGTTGATGTCACCGGAGAGAATGTCGTCTGCGTCTTTTTTCTGGCTTTTGTCCAACGGAAAGTCGTTCACCCACTTCCGGACTATATCCTCCAGGTCCATTATTTCTTGAGACATCCTGAAATTATTTTTAAAATTCGGGATCAAATTCAAATTGTAAAGGTGGTTTGAGAAAATAAATATAAAAAAACACAATCCTATCCAAAAGTGAATAACTTTTGAATTTAATCCCTGAGAATCTTAAAACTCAAGCAAACCGCAACATCGCTCGGCCTTTTCCGTCAAATGTTCAACTTGGCGGACAAAGCCGAGCGATGTTCCGATTGACCGCAGCGCTTCACTTAAATTCAAAATTTTATATGAATAGTTTGTAAATACATTGACTGGTATCATGTACTCTCTGTATATTGTCACGTACTTTTCATCTAGGCCTATATAAATGCATTTTCAAAGATGTCTAAAGTCTCCGGTGCTTTTACTCGGCGGTCAAAATTTCCAAAGAGATAGAGCCGTTTTAACAATTGATTGGTCTTTCGGTGGGATGTTACTATTTAGTTTTCTCATCACAACAGTCTGTCAAATACTGCCGCGGATGAAGTCTGACAAATGACATTTCGTTCAAAGTATTCATTTCTATTAATGGCCAATGACTGGAGAGTTATGATCCATGAGTAGACCCTGCCTTCCTCAAATCTGAGTATGTCATGTTCTGCCCAAAGTCCAAGTTCTTGTTAAAAGGGCTCTAAATGACCCAATTCATAAAGAATTCGACCTTTAAATTAAAAAAAAAACACTACATTTTATATACCATCTTACGGATGGGCGAACGGATGCTTATATTAGCTAGAACTAAAATAATTCTACGATTTCACTATTTTTTTTTTCAAATCTAAGAATATAAATACGGAATTTGGGAGGTTTAAGTTTTATAGTTGCTAGAAGTTCACCTAGAAAAATAAAAGCGAGTTATAAAATTCCGCGATATACTAATTCTCGCAATTAATAAAAAAATGTACTGCACATCATGAATTTATATCGATGCATATTTGTATTATCAGTTTACGTCAAAATCACATTCGCAGATAAAGTTAGACCAGGTTGTACCGAATCCTCATTTGTAGTCGTCATCTACAAAATTTACACGGATTGATTCGGCATTGCATGTTTAATTCATGTTTGAATTCTAAAGGAGTTTTCTTCTTTCTTTTTTTAAACTCTAATATTGTCGTTTTGCATTTAACCGGTATTTGGCTTTTTGCTTACACTTCTCCTAAACAAAATATTCAATAATACATGCATAATTACTAGTATGACTGCATGGGTTTATGCGTAACAAAGTGTTCATACTTTGTTAACTACTTAAACAGGCACCTGACGTTTTAAAATGTTCAATAAATATAAAAAAAATATCTATAAACATTCTTCTTCTTCAAATACTTTGGAAAGACAAATCGACACTGTTATGATGGGTAGCCATTAGTCGATATTTCAATGTCTATATCCCTTGGGCTGTCTATATCAACACACAGAAGATGAAAGAAAAATGTGAAGTACGCAACAGTGCACAAAACTTAATTGCATGCCTATTCTCTGTGTGTCATTTGAGGAGGAGGGGGGGGGGGGGTTCAGTGCATTGTTTACTTAGTTTTCTGAAAATCCGACATTTGAAAAGTGTTTGACTGAAAGCAAACATCGGCATCCGTATCGATGAAGATGCAAAGAAGTCTATTGGTCATTTCTTGTTCAGATTATCTTACAAAGGTTTCAGCGCGTGTCAGTCATGCTCCTGTATAACGGAGGGAAGCCCCCGCACACAGAGAGTATTGTACAACAGATATCAGCCGCCGGCGCCTCCCCGTGATAAGAGATTTCCAAGAGCTCCGGCAATCTGATAGAACCACTTCTATAGGAAGACAAGCACCAGGTGTAGAAGTGTTTTAAAACAAGAAAGCTTTACAAGCTGAAGACAGAAATATTTCTCTAAAATTCCGAAATCTGCAGTGAGTGATAAGATGTTAGAAACTGTCGGTTCTGTCTTTGAAAGTTATGAAGTACAATCAGTACACAGATATATACCAACTGATACGGTAAAACTTTCAACAAAATTATATAACGTAATCCAAAGAAAAAACGTGCATAGTCGATAGACATAACTACAGTTTATGTATTATAAAGTAAAACAAGACTAAATGCTTCTACATTTTGGCAATGAAGGATTGGTATGGCATATGCATGTCTCATTTCTTAGGGTGCTAACATCAGTACATAGACCATGCATTTTATGTTTATAATTCTTGGTTTTGTATTTGTTAGGTTTTTTGGTTTTTTTTTTAAAATGAGAGAGAGAGCGCGAGAGCAAGAGCGAGAGAGCTTTATTTCACCTGATAATTAACCATTTCTAATCAATGCAGATAATACGGGCGACACAATATAGAGCAAGTGTCGAGTGTATTCTGTATGATGACTATTGTGTTCCCGCCCCGAGTGTCGGACATCGCTCAATCATGCATGTACAAGTCATCTTCATTCCCCGGTTTATGTACTTATGTACACGTACTTTAATTCACTCTATTTCTGTGTATATCCGAGGAAATGTGTGCTTTCCGCGAGAACAATGCGAAGGTCAACTACACATTTCCGACCGCAAATCGTTTTGTGTTTGTTCTGTTAATTCACACCCTATCCAACATCTAGCTTTTACGTAATTAATATTTTTTTGCCCCCTTTTTTTTATATTTCTAAATAACTTTAAAATCTGGTTTAAGATGAAGAGCAGGCATGTCTATTCACGACTTATAAAAAGGTTCCGCTATAAAAAAAATCTTATCATGGTTTTAAAATGATTTCGTTCAGAAATTTAACAAAATATTACTGAGGGGAAATATTGTCAGAGTTTACACTATTTTGTAAGACACACATTATCTTAACGAAAAAATACGTACCTTTATACAGAGAAATTCACAATCAACGTTTCATCTCACTGGAATAAATCCTATTTAAGATGGCCCCCACTAACGGTATATTCCATAGATTCTGATTGGTGGAAAATTCTACATAGCATTATTGATATATACAGGTAAAAATCCCTGTGTGTTCCCCGCCCACTTATAACGAACACAGATAGATATAAGGTGTGTAAAGAAATATAAACTCCGTAGAAGGTTCTCAGTCAGCAATGATCCCCGACACTCCGAGATAATCCGGATTATAGCGCCCCTCGGAATACAGCTGCTCCCGGCCTCGCCGTGTATACACATATGAACGGCAGCAATCGACGTGGAAAAGCACTGCGACAAATTGTTTTTGGTTGATTAATTATTTAAGTCGTTTGATACACAATAATGCATTTTCTGTGTCCTGGGGGAGATCCAAGAGAGCGACTCACAGTGGTTTCATAGACTATTTAACATTCGCAATATATTGATATTTTTTTCCTTGTATAGTAATGCCCGGATTTAAGTTCCCGTTAGTTCCCGTGACGAAAGGATATTAGCAATATGTACAGCTTAACAGTAAAACCTGAGGATGTAGAACTCTGACATAATGAAGTCTCGATTATCAAGACGTTACATCGTGTTTTTCTCATCCCTCTTATTACATGAATATTTAAAAAAAAAGTAAAATGCATGTATAAAAGACTTCCTTGCAAACGAGCGGTACTGTATTTTAAGGTATCCGATGTACAATTGACCAAAAAATGATGCCTGGTAAGGTATATATTCTATGTACTTGTTTGATAGGTAAGGGTATGTAGTTTCCAAAAATAGATTTTTTTCCCGCCAAAACACTATGGGGGAGTAACTCTAACGCTGCAAATCACGCACGGTAAAATACCACTTTTCTTTGACGAAAACATGTGCAATCATTAATAATATTCATCAAATAAAAATTGCCAACATATTTTAATAAAAATAAAGTTTTGAAATAAATTGATTACCTTTATCAATATTTTTTTTTTATTTTTAGGAATTTTTTTTATAATGACCATGACGACGTCACGCGATTTTACCCCCCCCCCCCCACGTCAGCCGTCACATTCATAATCCAACGCATATTGCCATAACCTGGTAATATTTCTGTTTTCTATTCCTTTACGATTCAGAACTGATAATTTTAGAATTAAAAATCTAAATTGTTGAGGTTTTTTTTTCATTCAGCAAAATGTTTGCACAAAAATATTGTTACTAATACAACGAAGTCGTGAATTGCGGGTCACATCAGGTGTGTAAAGCGTTACAAACAAAGCGTGCGAGAACCGTGTGAAATGTTTCATTAGAATTCATTCAAAACCTTTAACTCGTAGAAAACAATATACATTGTATTATCTTTTACTCAAAATTGTATTCTTTTTCAACAACAAAAATTAAGTCAGTTTTAAGATGGAGACTGCCGATAAAGTCTGACTACGATGTTTCTGTATCGGTACAATTGTGGAATGCACAATACATTAACATGCTTTACACAGTTTTAACAAATATGAATCAACCATAAATGACACTGTGATGTTGTAATAAGCATGTATTTTTTACACAATAAGATTGTGTACAAATACCACACATAACATCGGACATGGGCTATCTGGCTGAACCTGTCAATCAAATTTTGAGTATTTGATTTCATTGGATGGTGACGCGCCTCTTTTATGTAAACAGCAAAATGAAACGAATTGATTTTAAAACAGTCGGAATCAGTATCTAATAGTATTATTTGAATGATATAAAATCCAGCGATTTGAACAAGAGTGAAAAATGTACCGTTCATGCACATACATGTAATATGAAATGCAAGAGAAGAAAATTGTGTTTGTAATCCCGATAAAAAAATCATCAATAATTAGAAATTCCATTATTTGACTCTTGTTAACTTGATTTACGGAAAATAACAAGGAGATGTTTAAACAATAATTGTAATAAACGTATACAAGCATTTTAACCACGAAATCCGTATGCATGGTACTTATTAAAAATTGTTCGTAGCAAATACGCCTTTATACAAATGTTAGGTCCGAAACACTCTGTATGTATAATGGAATTAGGTATACAAAAAATTGAACTAATTGAATAGGTCCATACAATTACCAGATGTCACAATATCTACAAAATCAATGATTAAAACGACCTACTCAGTATTTATCGACGAAATACGTGACTTGTGCACTGCAAACTTAATAAATTGGGGTTTTTTTTCTTCACGTTATTGGAAGAGCGCCATGCAACGGCAAATGACGTAAAGCTGCTCCAACGTCACAATCAGCGTAAGGGGTAAAGGTTAAAATAACACGTTTTAAAATTAAGAAAAAAAAGTATTGCTTGACTTTATGCATCAATTGTTTATTCTTTGTTGTTTATTATGTTAGATAAAAAATATTGCGACTTTTTGAAAATTTATTTCAAGCTCCGTAATCTACCGAGATCATCCCGGAAAATCCCGAGCTCTCAGGCTCAATTGTACATCAGTTACCTTAATTCAAATTCATTTTTTGTATGAAATTTTAATTTTTCCAGTGCATGGCAATTATAAAAGGTTACGAGCAATCGATCTTTCACCCCCCCCCCCCCCTCCCGGGTCCAAACGTTTACGCGACAATAAATGCATAAAACACTGTGTTGGATAATTATGTCAGTGCCAAGGCATTTTTGCACCCGTTTAAGGTCAGACGACACGTTCCTCGAGAATCTTTTTTGTATCTCCTCGTGATAAACAGTTCCAATGAAAAATATTAATTTTATAATTATTTTTAAAATGATTAAAATTTACTTGGATATGGTCATATGTCTAGTTGGCCAAGTGGTTAGAACCGTGGCCGCTCTCTGCAAGAAGCGTAAAGGTTCTAGAAGTCGTGAGTTCAAATCCCTGAACCGGCCGAGATAGAGTTCCAATATAGTGAATTTCGCTGTGCTGTTTATTATTTTATTTTTATATCAGCAATTCAAGTGTATTTTCAAGAAGATTATATAGGAAATTGCATACTCTAGTATTTTTTAGAAATGCCTGGTAAGGTACCCTAATTTTTTGCAAGAAAGCTTGTCATAGAAGTAGTAAACCATTAACAAATTCCTGGAAAAACTTATATAAAATTGAGAAAATCTGACCTTAAGATGCATGTTTCGAACATTTCAAATATATCATATGACATACCATTGCTTAAAGAGTTAATACAATGTATCTAACATGTCAGGTTAGACATTAACCTTTAAAAATTCAATTCCTTAGGGAAAACAATTCTTTCCATAGGAAAAACAAATATTCCTGCGGTATATTTAGAGCTTCCTACCGGAATAAAAAGAACTTCAATAGGAATTCAAATTCCGATAGGATTTGAACAAAACTTCAATAGGATTGCAAAATCTTGATTTCCAATAGAAAAACTACTGTCCTTTCTGACATTATTTAGTTATCATTTTTACATCATTTTTCAAATATTATCTGCAATATGACTACGTTTAAATAGTCATATTGCAGATATTATTTGAAAAATAATGTATATCTGAAAGGACACTACCTGCCTTAACTAAATTCTGGTAAGAAACACCTTTATTCTACAGAAATATAATTTTTGTAGGATTTTTTTAAAACCTTGCCGGATTTTTAAAATACCGTGTATGAAAATTATTTCTCTTAGCGGGAAACTATCACTTTCCCTTAATTTCTAGAGGTATTCTCTTCTGTCATACATATTGTGACACACAATAATAGCAAAAGTTGTTTTTAGTACTCTATAGGTAATGGTCTATTGTTTTATATACTGGTATCATCAGTAATAATCGCTAAAGATGATCGCGTTAACTATCGTTTACAAATGTGAAATATAGATCAACGTCCTTAAATAACTATAATAGTTTTCTGTCCGTAATCTACATTTCACAAACGGCAATATATTTATTTATTGATCTTACTTAATATTTATAGAAAATTATGAACTGATCATTTTAAAATCCTTTATCATGCAAAAAAAAAATTGAAATAGGAAAATAACAATGATTTACCGGGGGGGGGGGGGGGGGTGGGGGCTATTATAAGAACGACCTAACCATCGTTTTCCATACATCCGGTGTTTTCTCGATGAAAGTGAAAGTAGATTGACAGCCAGAAGGCCGAAGGCAAAGTTTAGAGTTAAACTTAATAACATACGGTCTCTGTCATGTTAATACTCTACATATTTTAAATATTTTGAAGATGTCTCTTAAGTGTAAGTTTGGTTTTTTTTCTGTGTGAGAATTATGAATAACGTTATGCTTGGTCAACAGTTGATATACTGGGCGACGTTGCGTAATCATGTGACAACGATGTCTTGAGTAAATTTTGTGCAATTTGCTAGTTTACAGACAGTTTCTAGTTCATGTTGTTGTATGGTGTGATAAAAAGGCGATTGTTTTCTCTGAGTTAGTAAACTACACATAATTTAATTTCATTGGTTTGCTCGTAATACAGAGAAATTAAATTGCTCTTATACAACTACATCATGTATGCCATCTGTCTATATGTCTATAGTTACATTTAATCAGATACCATATAAGTTAGGTCTGTAGACTTTGTCATTTTTCAGGGCACCCTTACTCCCTGTATGAAACAGATACCACCAGGTTCTGGGTTCACTATGGCCTAGTTATACTGGGGGCGGTGCTAGCATTGGTTACAGCTGTTGCCCAGTGGAGGGACCCTGCTCCCTATGGGAAACATGAAAGGAAGGTATGATTTTGTTTTATAATTATACTTTCATGTTAAATACTGAAATCTGATTGGTTTAGACGCAGTTGGTAATCCATTCTATTACCCTCAGCCTTAGCAAAACACTTGGTTACGGGTAACACAACGAATTGTTACATGTGCATAAATTACACGCGTATGGTTCGCCGTAGAATTAACTTCATTTCTATATAAAAGCAGTAAAATTTTCATAAAAAGTAAGACATTCAGTATAATAAAATAAATAGTGCCTGTTTAGGAGGGTAACTGTTGAAATTGACACCCCTCGAAAACCATTGTCAACCTCCGCTTCGCGTCAGTTGACAATTGTTTTCTTGGGGTGTCATTTTCAACAGTTACCCTCCCAAACAGGTACTATTTATATAATGCCAGTTTTTATGGAGAAATTGTCATTAAACTCTGTTGATCACATTTAAGCTTTTATAATTTAATTCTGGATGTAACGCACATTTTGATTGGCTAAACAATTGTTTTATATCTTATAAAGAATGTTGTCTATGTCACAGTTAACTAACTTACATCAATAATGTAACAATCCGCCTGACGTTAGGTTTGATTTGTACATTTTGAGGTCATTTTAAAGGTCAAATGACTGTTTTTATCTACAACTAATTACAAAAAATTAAATTATAAGCAATGAATTCAATATTTATTAGTTTTATATGATACAAAATGATTTTGGACAATTTACGCTTTTTTATGAACCGCTTTACGATTTTTAAAGCGTAAACCGCCCCAAACCATTTTATATCATATAAAACAAATAGAAATTGAATTCATTCCTTAAATAATTCTGTGACATTTTCAATTTGAATATGATTTGTTTAAAATAATAATAAGTTTAACTAATGTTGGAGACAGATTTTTATAAGATGTAGATTTCTTTGTATTGAAGGATCAGAACTGGGGCCCATTGATTCCCCAGAGACTGGGACATTTCTTGTCAGATGCTCTACCAGGTGTTGTCCTGTTTGTACTGGTAAGATACTACCAGAGACAAATGGTAGCTCTTTTTCGCTAAGTTTTATGTACTAATATACAATTATTTAATGCTTGAGCAGTCGATAGACCCGAATATTTTTCCCGAGATCGCAGTCTATTGACTGGCGGTACAATAGATCACAGTCTATTGACCGGCGGTCAAATAGATCGCAGTCTATTGACCAGCAGTTCAATAGATCAAATCTGATTACACATACAAAATAGACGAAAATATTTGATTTGTAATAAAACAACAAAATCCCTTTGATTAGGTAATAATACACAATGTGCTGATCCGGCATATTCAAAATTGAAAGTGGTATATATTTTAGCATATATATTTTAGGTTTTCTTATTGTACATGATAATATCCAACTGTTTCTGCAGCGTAATGATGTAAATTGAATAGATCATTAAAAAAAGCAGCCATCTCGTAGATGTAGATGGAACAAAACATTCTTTTTATCATACATGTATGTATTGTAGATTCCTAATTTAATTTTCTGCATTTGTAGGTATTTGTTTTCTATGGAACACAGAATAAAAACTACATTAACTACATATTTTTGGCCATGTTTTTATCTCACTATGTTCATAGGTAAGTGGAATTTATTTTTCATTTGAATAAAATGAGCAGTGTTCTTAAATTTAGCAACAACTTCTTGAAATAACTTGTCCATGTAACTGTGCTTCATATATAGATTTTATGTGAAACTTTTTCACTGAAACCATTAAAAAAGTAACGCAGGTCTGTTAAGGCTTCCAACAGCAATGTGTAGAGAGTCACTTGTTAACTTTGTACTTAATACAATATGATGTCATAATCAACTTTGACCTCACAATCTGCATTCCATTCGATAGTTCTCAGGGAAATTGTTGTAACGTTAAACTTAAAAGTGAATTATAATGAAACAGTATTAAAACTTCTTGTTTCCCTTACATGAATGCTGCCCTTAATGCTAGACTATTCAATTTATTCATATTAATATTCAGTATCAGAAAAAATGGACAGATGTAAAGCTTTGCCTGAAGTGAAAGACTACTTATTAATAAGTGGTTTGGAGACTCTCCCTGCTCTGTGTAAACAACTGAATGAAGAAATTTTAATGCATGTAAAAACAGTTTGGTGCAGGTGAAAGATCAATACAGTTCAAGAATATTTTACATTAAATTGGGATAGAATATAAGTACCAATGTGAGTTATGTGACTCATGCTTGGGAAACCAACAGATTTACCCCAATTTTAAATTATAAGTATTTTTTCATTGATTAAAAAAATATTGTTTTTCAGCCGTATTTTAGCTCCAGGACACCTTAACTTTGCTGCGAAACACGTATAATTTTTACATCAAATGTTTCATTTTTTTTTCATTTTTCATTCAAATTATTACATAAGTCAAAATTTTGCAACTTATAGTTCAAGAAACTATCATAAGTAAAATTCTTAATTAAGGACCAGTTCTATATTTTCTCTCCCATTGGACAAAACAGATCAAAACCCAAAGAGGGCATTTGGGAAAATGGCACTCAGTGCCTTGAACTAATATGCTAATTCATAGATCATTTTTTCTGCATTTGGCCCCAATCAGTTTATGTTTTACTCATTGAGTGCTCATTCACAAAAGATGTGAAGTGACCTTGAATCAAGTATCAAATCAAAAAGGTCATAATATTTCTCTGTTTACAATATCTGTAAGTTAAAAGTTTAACATTAAAGCACCTTAATATTTCTATACAAAGATTGGGACCTTTTAGCTTGTCACACTCTGGTCACCATCTCCATAATGTCTATTTAAGTGATAGAAATGTTTGAACAAGACCTTGGACTTTCGGTTGGACATAGCTATCTATTTCTTGTGTCAAAACAAATTAAAAATGACGTGGTTTCAAGCAAAATATACACCGATTGCATAGTCTCAGCCCAAAAGCCAGACAAATCTTGTTGATTTCAAAGAGCCATGGCTGAGTGGCCATCAGTGAAATAGACAGGCCTACATCACAGTGCTGTTTGACAAAACTACCAAAAGTCCAAGCTCTTGTTAAAATGGTTCTAATCTCTAGTGAAAGTCATGTACAAGATTTTACTTTTCAGAGGCAAATTTACTGTCATATGGGAAAAAAATATCATACTACCGGAGTTGGTTTTGGCTTTGACATGTTCATATTAACATGTGCTCAACCATGGTTCTCAGTGATCCAAGGCTGATTAAGTGGCTTTTGTCATGAGTTGATAGCTTTTTATGAGATCATGATTAATATAGTATTGAGAAGAACTGAAACAATAGGGTTTGCTGAACAATACTATCAATGTTGTGGTTCTCAAGTTTACAGCAACCTTCTTTAAACAACCTGATCTGACTTTACAGAGGCATCATACACCCTCTCATCATGAGGTACAGAAATCCAACAGTTGCCATTGGGTAAGTCCTTGTTTTTTACTCACATAAATCATTTAAAATAAAACTCTATTTAAGAAGAATTTCTGCATCAATGTGATTTTCAATTACCACATCATTTTGTCTGATACTTGCATGAAAGTTGTTTGCCTTAGGTATATAAAGTAGTAAGTCTTGATGTTATGTGAGCAGTTATGCCTGTCTTGTGTTTGTATTTCTTAAATTTTTATAAGTTCAATAGTATAAGTGCCTGAACCTGGTTGATAATGCTTCAAAATGTCTAAATAGTTAATAAGCATGAACTATAGCTAAACAGTTCGAATGTAAAAGTCTATAAAGTACATTGTACTATGCCTTGGTTTTGTTTTTTTATGCCTGTATTATGTCATAATACATGTAGCAGTCTTGAACTATGTCTAAGTGATCTGTCTGGACTGAATGAAATTAGGACTAAGTAGTTGATATATTGAAGTTCTGACAACTTTCTGCAAGTTCTTCCTTTTGCTGTCTCTTTGACAGATTTGGTTGAATCTGAAAAAAATAATGCTATTAGTACAAAAGTGTTATCATCATGACTGTGTTAATAAAAGATATAATAAAAAGACCTGTAGATATATACGTGTAAGTATAAGACTTCTGTGTATTATTTCTGAATCATTGGTTTATTGTTTTCCAGAATAACACTAGGGGGCTTTTTTCCAAACTGTCTGTACCATTTTGTGAATGCTGATTTCATAGGATCAGCAGAGTACCACAGTAACTACTATTAGTAAGTTTACATTAATATTAGTAAGTAAATTTAATCTGCATAATCACCCACACGTATTAGTTGAATGGTACATATTACACTGTATGCATGTATTTTGGTAATCTTCAGAAAATAACTTTAACAACAGGCTGTAGGTCAGTTGAGGAACCTTTAAAATAATTACTGAATATCATCATGAGAGTTTTAAACATTTCTATTAAGGTAATTATCCATACGTCACAAAACAACGTCTGACGTAATTCACGCGTTATTACGTTTTTTCCGTGCCCGATCTAATTGAAACCTAACGCTACGGTGTACATGTGTTTCAAAACAAAAAAATCAAGCTGATCTAGAAATTAATTCAAAACAAATCTATTAAAAATCCTGAAAACTGCAATCAATTAGCCTATTACTCAGCGAAATGAAAATTTGACTGGGTTGTGTCGATTGAGTACTCGTTTTGAAAATATAGACCGCTTACTTTTGTCCTGCATAAACATCAATTCATTACAAGGCTGAACTTAATCCAATTCTTTGAACATTAATCCCTGAAAGTCCATAAACATCCAAAATGAAATCCTGACCGAGATCTATATATATTCCAGTGCATAAATAAGGGAGATAAATACACAAGGGGAAATAATTTGACTTATTTCATCTTTATCCTATATTCGCTTAGCAACGAGCATAGATATATTTTCAACAACAAAAAATGTTTTTAGAATTAAAATCATGCGCTGAAGAAAAGTTATTTCATTTTAAGAACAGTCTTTAAAACCATTAAAAAAAGGTTGAATAGAGGTTCTGTCTTAAAGGCATATCAGGTAGTTAGCATTATCCACGCGTGTGACTGCAATTTCTAAATACCGATCTCGATCCATAATACTTACCGACATCCAAAGATACAATCTTTTGCGGTTTAAATAATACAGATTAATCAACAGTTTGTTTAAATCATGTTTTCTAATTAACAATAATTTTAACATATTTTTTTAGAATGATGAAATAATAAACCTATGCACAATTTAAATTTTACGGATCTTTTTTCAAAATATATATTTTAATGATTTTTACCCAAAATACGCCCATTGTGATCCTGAAAAGGCCGGTCCCTTGGGTAAATTTATTTCCAGTTGATTAAGGGCGTTAAGGTTTAAATAATATCAAAATTTTAGAGAATTCTGTACGTAAATAAAATTATAAGAGCTTAAATTCTCTTTGAAAATTTATTTCATTTTATCTCATTTGTATGCGGATTTACCTTTTTTTGATAAATAAGCAAGTGTAACATAATTTTTTTTGATTTAACATAATAATTCCTTTATTTTACATAGGATATAAGTGAAAAAATGATTTTGTGAAATTCAAATTTCAGGCTTAGGCTTATATTCTCTATGTATGAAAAAGCGCCATTTTCTGCAATCGGTTCTATTTTTAGCAACGACCCTAGCTCTTATAATACCGATGGACCACCCAACAGGGTAAAATTTGATGAGAAGATATCCTCAGATACATGTTTGAAAAATATGAAAAAATTCTGTACGCATTTTATTTATCTAGTGGGGTATGGACCATTACCTTAAATGGTGGATTTTTTTCCGAAAAGGTCATAATATTTCTCTGTTTACAATATTTGTAAGTAAAAAGTTAACATCAAAGCACCCCAATGTTTCTATACAGAGATTGGGACCGATTAACTTGTCACACTCTGGTCACCATCTCCATGATGTCTAGCTAAGTGATAGTCCTTAGTGAAAGTTATATACAAAATTTTCCTTTTCAGAGGCAAAATGACCAATTTCAACCAAACT
The DNA here is from genome assembly GCF_963853765.1 of Magallana gigas. Lineage (NCBI taxonomy): Eukaryota > Metazoa > Mollusca > Bivalvia > Ostreida > Ostreidae > Magallana > Magallana gigas. Next base: position 46,975,498 of record NC_088853.1, on the reverse strand, counting down.
TGACACAAAGCATCCTTGGGTGAAGGGAATTCCAATTTTTTTTTTAAATGAAGGGCCATGTCCTCTTTCAAGGGGAGATAATTAGGATATATTGAAAATTTGTTGGTTTTTTTTTTTTTTTTTTTTTTTTATAAAAGATCATCTCAAAAACCATTCTGCCAGAAAAGCTGAAACTTGTGTGGAATCTTCCTCAGATAGTGTAGATTTAAGTTTGTTCAAATCATGGTACCCAGGGGTAAGTGGGGCCACAATGTGGGGTAAAATTTTTACATATGAATATATAGAGAATGTTTTTAGCTCACCGAGCTGAAAGCTCAAGTGAGCTATTCTGATCACATTTTGTCTGTCGTCCGTCTGTCTGTCTGTCCGTCTGTCTATCCGTCCGTCTGTCCGTCTGTCTTTAAACTTTTCACATTTTCAACATCTTCTCAAGAACCACTGGGCCAATTTCAACCAAACTTGGCACAAAGCATCCTTAGCCTAAGGGGATTTAAATTTGTGAAAATTAAGGATCACGCCCTTTTGCAAAGGGAGATAATTAGGAATTTATGAAAATTTTCGAGAAATTTTCAAAAATCTTCTTCTCATGAACCATAAGACCAGGAAAGCTGAAACTTGTGTGGAAGCATCATCTGGTAGTGTAGATTCTAATTTGTGAAAATCATGACCCCCGAGGGTATGGTGGGGCCACAATGGGGGGTCGAAATTTTACATAGGAATATACAGAGTAAATCTTTGAAAATCTTCTTCTCATGAACCATAAGACCAGGAAAGCTGAAACTTGTGTGGAAGCATCCTCAGGTAGTGTAAATTCTAATTTGTGAAAATCATGACCCTCGAGGGAAGGGTGGGGCCACAATGGGGGGTCGAAATTTAACATAGGAATATATAGGGTAAATCTTTAAAAATCTTCTTCTCATGAACCATAAGACCAGGAGAGCTGAAACTTGTGTGGAAGCATCCTCAGGTAGTGTAAATTCATAGTTGTGAAAATCATGACCCCCGAGGGTAGGGTTGGGCCACAATGGGGTGTCGAAGTTTAACATAGGAATATATAAAGTAAATCTTTAAAAATCTTCCTTTCAGAAACTAATCAGCCAGGAAAGCTGAAACTTGTGTGGAAGCATCCTCAGGTAGTGTCAATTCATAGTTGTGAAATTCATGATCCCCAGGGGTAGGGTGGGGCCACAATGAGGTGTCGAAGTTTTATTACATAGGAATATATAGAGTAAATCTTTAAAAATCTTCTTCTCAGAAACTAATCAGCCAGGAAAGCTGACACTTGTGTGGAAGCATCCTCAGGTAGTGTAGATTCAAAGTTGTGAAAATCATGATCCCCGAGGGTAGGGTGGGGCCACAATGGGGGATCGAAGTTTTACATAGGAATATATAGAGTAAATCTTTAAAAATCTTTTTCTCAGAAACTAATCAGCCAGTAAAGCTGACACTTGTGTGGTAGCAACATCAGGTAGTGTAGATTCATAGTTGTGAAAATCATGACCCCCGGGGGTAGGGTGGGGCCACAATGGAAGGTCAAAGTTTTACATAGGAATATATATGGTAAATCTTTAAAAATCTTCTTCTCAGAAACTAATCAGCTAGGAAAGCTTAAACTTGTGTGGAAGCGTCCTCAGGTAGTGTAAATTCAAAGTTGTGAAAATCATGATCCCCAGGGGTAGGGTGGGGCCACAATGGGGGTTCAAATTTAACAAAGGAATATATATGGTAAATCTTTAAAAATCTTCTTCTCAGAAACTAATCAGCCAGATGATTCTTTATAATTGTTAAGACTTTGGCCCCAGGACAATTCTTTGGCCTCACAAGAAGGTTCAGAGTTTATGTACGTTTATATCCCATATATAAACAATTGTTAAGGAACTTTTTGAGAACTGCAATACTCAACATATGATATGACTATAAAATCGTCCTGTTAGAAAAGGGACTAATGATTATAAACATAAGAATATCCAGGGGAAAATGGATTTTATTTATACGGGATCTACATGTATTATTGTACATTGTCCAGATAGTTTGTATTATGACTCCATTAAGCTGATTTTATCATACCTATTGTTCCTCAGGTGAGCGATGTGGCCCATGGGCCTCTTGTTTAAATCTTCAAATCATGATCCCCAAGGATGGGGTCGGGGCACAATGGGGAGGTGTTAGATTTTTTACAAAGGAATATTTATATAGAAAAATTTCTTTTTTTTTTAAAGAAAAATATTTTATTAGAAAAGATGCTACTTTAGTAAAAGCAACCTTAGATAGTGTAGATTCAGATTCATCAAAATCATATTTTTCAGGAGTAGGATGGGGCCACATTGGGGGGGGGGGGTCCAATTTTAAAAAGGAAAACATTTTAAATTTACCAATAATAAATGGTTTTACTTATGTGCAAGCATTTTGACATATTGTTGATTCTTTAAAATTGTTTAGACTTGGGACCCTGGACAGTTCTTGGGCTTCACAAGTTTGATGTAGGTTTATATCCCATTTGATCCAGATCTTCTTGAGAACTGTAATGCTCAATACGTGAAATGACAATAAAATCATCCTGTGACAAAAAGGGCTCGATGATAAACAGAATATATCCAGGGGGAAAACATTTTCTAAATACAGGATCTGTTAGACTACATTTTCCAGATATTTTGTATATGACTTTGTAAAGCTGATTTTATGATGTCTATTGTTGCTCAGGTGAGCAATTTGGCCCATGGGCCTCTTGATCCCGGTTACGACAAAGAGCACACGGCCGGTGTGACCGGTCAGTAGAGGATGCTCACTCCTCCATGGCACCTGATCCTACCTCTATTTGTTCAGAGGTCCGTGTATGCACTTCTCCTGTCCTATTTTGTATTTTTCCCTTGGACTTCTGATTTGAACACTGTTCGTTATCACCGCATTTAATGAAGTAATGATATGTTACAGTGACCCTCGTTTTATTGTTGGCGTCATTTTGTTTTGTGCTGGATACGTCATCAACAGACACTCCGACTTGAAGCTACGGTCTCTGCGGGACACCAAAGGTAGACATTTTACGTCATCAGCAACGTCACACTTTACAAATGCATGTTAAAATGTTGTTGTTTGGCTTTTGTGAGTTTTTATTATTGCCTTTGCTGTATATTGCTTTATTTTGCAAATAATATGAACGAAAAAAACTGCCATAAAGTCTTGATTTACAAGGTGTCTTATTAGCCATAACGAAATTAATTTTTAATATTACGAAGCTCAATAAAAATTAACAAAATGAAGCAATTAATTATTTGATCTCAGATCAAAAACACAAGTCTGTGTTTTATACATGTGATTCATAGTTGTACTCAGAGAGTACGCGTAAATAAAACTTCCGCATTGCAGGTGAAACATCGCATCGCTACATCTCAGTCATATTTAATGATGAAAATAGATTAGAATAAGAAACATTTGACCATTTTTGCTAGATTCTATCAATGAACAATACCAGAGGACCAGAAGTTATGATGCTATGAGTAATCATACGGAAAATAAAACAGAAAACCATCCGGCTGGTAAGAAACCGGTAGATTTGACTTCCACATTGTAAGAGTGTGTGTTTCTCCAGCAGATCTCTATATTACTTATATCTTTGGAACCTGACGCGAGATGTGTTTAAATTAGTACTTCATAACGCTCACAGAACTACATTTAGAGTTTGTTCTGTTTAGGAACAGACGGTTTCAGGTGTGTTTGATATTTTGCCTGCAATTTTAATTTCTTTAAAAGAAACAAGCTGAGATAACTATATTTATTGCTTTGCTTATCTTATATTTTCGCCACCTACGTATTATGCTGTACTGGTATATACATTTACTGTTTGCAAATTAAAAACAAAAACAAAAAAATACAACAAACAAACAAAAACAAAACCAACACAATAAACACAATTCATACATTATTACCTCTAGGAATATCGAATATGTTTCATACAGATTCTGATCTTACAAACGAGTACATCGACTTGTACATATTAATGAATACTACATGTAATAGAACACTGAGTGGGGTTACATAGTCCACTTCCTAATGCTATGGTAAGCAATGGTAGATTAAATAAAATCTGAAATATCAAAATATCCTCTTCATTCTTTTTTTCCAATGTCTGTTTTACAGAACTTTCAAAACTTTGCGACATTTTTTTTATATGGCATTCATTATTTCTACTGTCAGTGTATTTATAGTACTGTTACAATTGAACGTCGATATCTCGAACACTGATATCTCGAATACATTGGATATGTCGAAGTTTTTAAACAGTCCCATCTAGTTCGAGATAACGAAGTTTTACTTATTTTGTACCATTGATATATTTTTGATAAAACTGACATAATCTTGTGGTCAATTATCCTGACTTTCATTTCGCAGAATAAATGTAAAATATGGCTCAATGATCGTGGGTTTTTGTCAGATTAAGAAACATTGAAGATTTATTTTAATATTATTGTAATTATAGTAGATAAATATATGGATATGTATAATTTGACAGGGAGATGCTCTCTGTTAAAGACGAAGTTTAAGCTTTTTTAAGATTGAAATGTTCTATATACATGTATTAAACTTCTGTCAAATGACATCTGTTGAAATGAGACTGCGTTATCCACGGCCTACAAGAGTTCTAACTGTAGAGGTGGTGTGTTACAGGGTGTACGGGCTACTACGTACCGTACGGAGGCTTCTTTGAACTAGTCACCTGTCCCAACTATTTCGGCGAGCTGGTAGAGTGGATTGGATGGTAAGTACGGTTTATAACCGTATTTTCTCGGTTTGTTTCATAAGAAAAAGAAGAGCGCAAGCTTTAGTTGAATATTGAATAAAAAATCTACATTTTTGCAGCTACGTGTATTTCATACAGTTACAATATATTTGTCAAAAATGCTAGAAAAATTTCTATTTGTTGAGAATTCGAATACCTTATAAAATCTATATTAAAAAATCCTCTTCCGACGACATAATATCCTTCCGATCGTAGTTTTGTTGTTTTTTTTTTTAGCTAATATCGAACAATACTAGTAAAGAAACTTTACATATGTATTTACGTTTACAGGAGCCTGGCCACGTGGTCCTTTGCCGGTCTGGTGTGGACGTTGTTTTGTGCGGCAACATTTGTTCCGAGGGCCCGACACAACCACGCTTGGTAAGATGACGCGGCTGGTATAATGGTAGGAAATGGTTCTCAAGATCTTTGATGATTGTCTTACAGTTATATGGATAGGTTAAAAATTGTAGTAAAAACAAATTGGAAATACAATTTTGTTGCAAATGATGTACAATCCATATTTTATGCTTTGTAGGTATATGTGGTTCATATATGGCTCTTTGTTGTAGGTACAAGTCGCAGTTTGATTCGTATCCACCAAACCGGAAGTCACTGATCCCCTTCCTGTTTTAGAGTTGGTAATGCTCTCACTCATTGGTCCATGTCACGCTCATGCTTTACCCTAGGCGAAGGAGAAGGTCCGATATATAAAACATTACTGGTTCTAACTCCATCAAACATGAATAATATCATTGAATGGTGCATCTGAAAACACAATGGAACCAAACAGACTTTGATGTTAAATCAGAGCCATCATTTTTTAAAGATGCTGGAAGACGTTAAAAATACATGTATTGTTTATGATAAAACGGAATTAGGTAATAAAACAATTACTGTATGTAATGCCTGCACAGTCAGTAGACCCAAATTTATCAATAGATCATATACTGAGATGTTACCTGCACCAAGGGAAAAATATTCGGGTCTGTGGACTGCTCAAGCATTAAATAATTGTTTATTTGTTTAATATTATATGTAGAAATTTTAATCGAATCATATGCTATGTATATGATTTAGAAAAAAAAGAGGTTATATATATTTACATTTTCCAGTGTCTTTTGCCTGTGATAACACTAGGTATCGATTTTGTACTATATAACCCATAATACAAATGACTCCAAATTGAGGCGCCAGCGGGGTTTGCTTATTTATATTTAAATATTCAATCGTACGATGGCTTAAAATTATATAAATATAAGTAATAAGGAATCATTCTTTGAATATTATGAGGTGATAATTTAGGTCGGGGCGTGATCAAAGCTATCATAAAGCCCTTCGGGCTTTATTGGATTTGATCACGCCCCGACCGAAATTATCACCTCATAATACTCAAAGAATGATTCCTTATTCCTTATATAATATCATATTGTATTGAAAATATTGACAGTGCATTTCCCTTGTATCATATGATAAAATCTTAAGATTTTGATAACTCGTTTTCTATAGTTTGACTAGGCAGATGTAGGGACTTGACATTATTTGATTCTTGATATATCCGTCCCTTTGTGTACGGATGATTTCACTCAGTATTTTTTAGCATCATATCAGTAATCACATGTTTATTGAAACATATCATAATTTTTCGAATATTTTCTAAGGTAAAAGCATGCGCTGTATGAGTGTATCTTGATTTATTGTATAAATTGTTGCTTTATATTGTGGCTTGTATGTTTTTGATTTGCATACAAATCTTTGGGTTAGTGCAAAATGTAACTCAGGACTTCAAGTTTTATTCTTCCTGTTTTATAAGAAATGTATGAGAATATTTGAAGTACACGTATATAAAAGTTTTATATATATTTATATATACTTGTATTTTTTGCATTGGATGGAACTAAATACCGACTCTATCAACGAGACCAATTCAGGGTGTAAAAAGAATTCTTTTACTAACTGAAAATAAAACGTTTGCCAAAGTGACCGGGTGCTTGGTATCAAAGACAGTAGTCCCGAGTACTAGTTTTTGTCATTATACAACTAGAGTCTTTTGATGAGTCCAATACATGTTTTTATAAACCTCAAGAAAGTATATCGACCGAAAACGAAGTACTAGTATCCTTCATTTTATTAGGGATATTATTATTGTATTGTTATGATGAATACATATCATTTAATTCTCTTCAAGATCATGCCAGTAAATAAAATTGGTTCATGGTGTATAGAAATTGAAGTCGCCATTGAGACGTCGCACATGCACGAACCTGTAATTTGTTATAACAATTTTTTTTAGTTCATGTATGTAGGGAGGTTTATAATTTTCTGGTTTTAATATGGTATGTAACAGAGTTATCATGTGACAACAATCGACTTATCATTTGCCTGGAGAAAACGATTTTATAATATATTTGTTCAAAATCGTATATTATGATTATGCTTTTAAAGTATTGTTACTTTATGGATAATTTAAAAAACCCACAAAAATGGTCACCTTAAGGATTACGTTTACTCAGGGTTTGAGATTTCAAAAAATATTTTTACAAAGTTCAATACCTGAAGTCAAAAGTTTATTTAAAAACACAAAATAACAATTTTATTCACAAAAATCAATATTGATATCCATGTTTTGTTTATTTGAGGAAGATATGCCACAATAAAGGTAGATAATAATTGAAACAGAGGAAATTCGGACTAATTTTTTCATTTTCTTATATTCTCTTAAAAAATTTTTTGTAGCAATGTAATTGCAAAAGTTAAGTTTCTACGTGTTTTTCCATACCAATTTGCACAATTTATTGTTGTATTATATCATGTATTATTTTATATCACTGGCTGGCACGCGATGGGAAAAATCTTTAAAACACTTAAAATTAATTCCAGATAGAATATCTCGAAAATTTGATCATTGACCTTATATAATGTTGATGTCATCAATATAAAGACAATAAAAGTAGTTTAAGGCAATCAATGGTTTGGAGCTCCTATTAGTCAGTTTTTTGTAAAACTCGATCAAAAAAGTAGGCCATTGACCTAGTTATTTGAAAGTGAAAAACAGCACCACAGTAGTAGGGCTATAATGTAGAATAAGTAGTTTTTCGTTCCTATTAGTGGATTTTTTTCGCCCCTGAGTAAACGTAATCCTTAAGGCATTATTTGTTAAACATGCCTGTTTAGGATATGGCATTCACATTGTTCATTCATGTTTTAAAATAAGTAAGCTCAAGCTCAAAGTTAATGATGATTCGCAGTCATAACAGTGAACATGTTGGTGCATTGTGTATTTTGTCAACCACATACAAAACGAGTGGAAGGATATGCTGGACAATTTCATGATTACAGAGTATATCTGTTTAAGCTATGTTTAAATACCAGCACATTGTATAGCTATGTTGGTCAAACGTTAGTTTTTAATACAATATCACGATCCATTTCTAGTTCATCTGGTTCGATATACGCATAATCATAATCGCCGATGAAATCGTCTTCTTCATCATCAAATATATCATTGGTAACGTAATCAGTCTGAGATTTGTCGTCATCATAATAGTCACTTTTTTCATATTCATCATCAGTGCGAGGCAACTCCTGATAAGAATAGTCAATTTCCTCTTCTGTTTCGGCCTCACTTCCAGCCATACTCTCTGTAGGAGCACAGGCCTGTAAACAAGGGCACAATGCAGAAAGTAAACCTTCCGGTTTCTTTTCGCTTGACTTAATGCCATTTTTGCCCTCTTTCCAATCTTTATTTTCTACCCATGTAGAATTTTGATTGAAATCTTCATAGAATTCGTCATCTGGCTGGTAACCATTGTCATAAGCAGCAGAATATAGAGTCCTCGTCTTTTTGGCTTGAGCATCAATGATAGACTGGGTTATATTGAACTGCAGCTGTACTTGTCGCATTCGTTGACTGGGTCGATTTTTCAGCCGTTGTTCTTCACGTTCCTTACGAATCTTCTCTGCCTCCTCCTTTCTCTTTAACATCTCTGCTTCGTCTTCACTAGAATCTCTACATGCATATTATTTTAAGAGTCATACACTGATAAAATCAAACGTCAAAAGCAAACGGACGAATTCGTATAGAAATGTTGAGAATATTACCGCTCTTCACTTATGTCGGATAAGTCGCCATAGTCCACAGGATTCATACAAACTGTGCAAATGTTGTTGATGTCGGTAAAACAGTCCATGCAGTAGACAGCTGTAACAGATAGAGCATTAACTTGATGTACAAAATGTATAGTAGACATAAAATAGATAACACAAGAATAACTATGACTGCATACAATTCGATAAGACAGCGTACACGGGTATTTAAGGATGTGGGCAACATTATAATACACAAGAAATCATATTGATGCAAGCGTCAAACGGGCGCAAAAATATACATGTAATTGTTGTTTGAATCATCATTGGTTGTTAACATAAAAACACAGAACGAAGAAGAAAATAACGAGTTGGTTGTACTAATTTTAATGGTAGATTTTGATTTTAATTACTATATTTTCAGCAACACGTTTTGAAGTTTAACATTTTACTATTATTATTAAGAATAGAGTTCGTTACTGTAAGCATTTCTAACAGTTGTTCTATGAGCATTGCTTTAGTATGAATTAAGTAATGGAGAACACATTGATTTGTACAATATTTCAATACAAAGTTCAATTCATTATTATTCTCTTGGAAATTATTTATTTCAAACCATCTTAATTTTTTGGTGGATTGTATTGAATTAAAACTTTATGCATTAGTTTATATAATTTCAAGGGACCACATAATAAAATAGAAATGGATTAAGATAAAGGTACATGTAAGATCATGCTCATCCGGTAGAATCTGTTCAACTTTAAAGGTAAAAAATAAGCCGGATAATTTTTTTCCTAAATGGAATTATAAATTTTATCTACACTACAGTTTATGAAAATAATCATGGGTATTTCAAAAGAATTAAAAATAAATCAGGTTAGCTCAAATTTTCAGGTCCATTCAAATTTTCAGTTCTTTCATATTTTTGCGTAAATAATTGATATGGATGTCATTTCATGATAATGTTCTACCACAAAGTACATGGCAATATAATAAATTCACACACAAAGTCATTTTATTTGACGCAGCACATAGAAATTCAAATACATCATTTATATAAAATTTCATGTCATTCAGGTCTTTAGTATTTCAGGTCTTTAGTATCTCCCGTATACCGATACAATGAACAACTCCGAAATTTTCCGAATATATTATAGTCTCGATAAAACGCGTCTAACACGACAGTCTATGACAAAATTTTCATTTACGAGTAAAACAAAAAAATGTGTAATATTTTTTAAAAGGCATAAAACATATTTCTACGTGCAAATTTACTTATTTGAACTTACTATTTAATTGATAAAAATGAGCATAATATTAATTCATTTTTAAAAAAAACTATTCCGCAGAAACGCAGTTACAATATTTAAATGTGTATCAAATAACGGACCGCCTCCTGGCGGCCCGTAAAAAATACTCCATAGTGACTTCAGAGTTGTTGTGAGAGTTCAGTAATAGCCTTGTACAGCCGCTGATGTTTCCTAATTGTCCATATCTTCAGGTCTGACTAACTGCCTACCGGTACAGTCACTGTTTTGACTAATTTGCTAACTGTACAGAAGCTGTTCTGACTAATTGCTTACAGCTACAGTCGCTGTTCTGACTTATTTTCTACCTGTACAGTCGCTGTTCTGACTTATTTTCTACCTGTGCAGTCGCTGTTCTGACGAATTTGCTACCTGTACAGTTGCTGTTCTGACTAACTTGTTACCTGTACAGTCGCTGTTCTGACTAACTTGTTACCTGTACAGTCGCTGTTCTGACTTATTTATTTTACCTGTGTAATCGCTGTTCTGACTAATTTGTTACCTGTGCAGTCGCTGTTCTGACTAATTTCTTACCTGTTCAGTCGCTGTTCTGACTTATTTTCTACCTGTGCAATCGCTGTTCTGACTAATTTGTTACCTGTACAGTCGCTGTTCTGACTAATTTTCTACCTGTGCAGTTGCTGTTCTGACTTATTTTCTACCTGTACAGTCGCTGTTCTGACTAATTTGTTACCTGTACAGTCGCTGTTCTGACTAATTTCTTACCTGTTCAGTCGCTGTTCTGACTTATTTTCTACCTGTGTAATCGCTGTTCTGACTAATTTGTTACCTGTGCAGTCGCTGTTCTGACTAATTTCTTACCTGTTCAGTCGCTGTTCTGACTTATTTTCTACCTGTACAGTCGCTGTTCTGACTAATTTGTTACCTGTACAGTCGCTGTTCTGACTAATTTTCTACCTGTGCAGTTGCTGTTCTGACTTATTTTTTTACCTGTGTAATCGCTGTTCTGACTTTTTTTCTACCTGTGCAATCGCTGTTCTGACTAATTTTCTACCTGTGCAGTTGCTGTTCTGACTTATTTTTTTACCTGTGTAATCGCTGTTCTAATTTTCGACCTGTACAGTCGCTGTTCTGACTATTTTTCTACATGTACAGTTGCTGTTCTGACTTATTTTCTACCTGTACAGTCGCTGTTCTGACTAATTTCTTACCTGTACAGTCACTGTTCTGACAGTGGAAGTAGTTGACGTGATCGTCGAATCGACCCTCCTCTCCACAAGATAAACAATATTTTCTTTTGAATCCAAGGAAAGTGAAAAACTTTCGGCACAGAGGAAATCTAAACAAATTTTTAAAACATAAATATATAGAGTACCGATATTTTGTTTTTATTTCGTATCATCAAGCACCATTTTAATCTTATAGCTTTAGCACCATTTTAATCATGTAGAAGGCTATAAGATTAAAATTATTTTTCGGTGTAAATTAGGTTGGCTTTTAGTAAGGGAAATGCTTCTCATATTAAAGTCAATTGTTGAAGGTCAAATCAGTTTCAAGAATCATCTCTGACAATATTCTTTATATTCTTATACAGCTTTTGTGTCTTGTCTGCCCTTACTGACTCATCATCCTACTCCTGATGCTGATTTTTTGCACTTCCCTCAAAGTTCCGGCTTGTCTCCTCATTTGTCTCCTTGCAAACTTTAGAAACCCTCCCCTTGTCTTCAGTATATGGTTGTACAGCCACACTGCACGAGCTCGCTCCCGCCTTGGGTAATAGCATGCTGCAATGATGTGACGTAACCTAAGTCCGTATGCTTTGAATATCGTCATCAGGAAACAAATCAGGAAAATCGTCCCTGTGAGAGAGCAGAAGTCAACTTGTACTACAACGTGTACTACAACGTGTACTACAAGTATACACATGCATCTGAGGGCAATAACAATGAAATACATCATTATAAAGCATATTCAATCATTTTTAAGGTCTAATCAACTGTATTTTTGTAAGAAAACGCCTCATTTTGAAAGTAGTTAAGTGTTTGTATTAAGACATTTAAATTGGTTTTCATTTATCAATATAGCCGTGGTCTGTGGACAAAACTGTGCAAAATAGTGCATAAAATTATCATTACTTTCCAGATTGGGACATCAAATTCACTTTATTACCCTAAAGTGTTATTTCTTTTAATAAGTAATATACTGCCAATTAAAGACTGGTTCAGTTGTAAATAGTTGTTAATGTATGCAGCGTGGTTCTTGGGTCTTAAGATGCACAGACAATTGGAAAATACATGAAAACAACTTGCATTATGATACCATTTTCCGCTTATTAGAAGTACCTATTTCTTCATATACGGCAATGTTGGGAACGCTTGGGATCGGAATACATTTTGTTGCGTCAAGTTTGGAGCCACCTTTATCCGCCATTGGGTCAAATGACGTCATCAAAGCTCGGTACATGCTTGCTACTGCCCCTTTTCCGTGAACATGGACTTTCAAATGAGGCGGAACTGAAAGTACACTTTATAATCTTAATGACGGTAAGTAAAATAAATTATGATCGTCAGCCGTAAAGATACATAACAATTTGCATTTAAGAATAATTTTACGTTTGAGAAATATTTAAATACATGTAAATACATTACATAAGAATACTGACCTGGAGCACCGATGTTTTTGGTGAAGAATCTCCTTAGCATCTCTAGCAACCAGTATAGTCCATAGTCACACATCATGTAGAACGCCGCGTGTGAGCCGCTGATCAAAAGCATGAACACTCCCTTAAACAACGACTTCATCTCCTTTCTCGTTATCCCAACAGAGACTGAAAATAGAAGCACGTACACAACCACGCGTGAGGGGGGGGGGGGGGGGGGTAGACTTTAACTTCGTTAAACAGCTGTCTTTGCTATTAATACAATGTACAACTCAAACAAACTACTTCCCTCAATTTAATAACAAACACAAAATCTGTCCTGAATTGTAAACTATAGACATGTATAACAGACATGGGCGCCGTAGACGGGGATCACAGCGCTGTTCAGAAATATTCAACAGACACTAGGGTGTTCCTAGAATACAGTCAATACACCCAAACTGTGAACATAAACCGAGGCTGTACTCAATTATACAACAGGCGCTTTGACTGTCATGCAATTAACAACAGAACTGTACCGAACTAAACAATTGGTTTAGTTGTCCTAAAATTAAAACATAGATTGTATAATAGACAAAATGACAATCCTAGACATGGTATATGTATACAACAAACAGCAGTCCTATCACTGTTGAAATAAAACCACTATTGAAATAGTGAGATAGGGGATCTATTTCATTATAAAAATCACTTTGTAACTACTATTGAAATAATCATTTCAAAAGTAGTTCGCCATGAATATCACTTTGTAACTACTACTGAAAGGAGGGAATATACATATCCTTGTTTGAATCAGGGATACACACATGTTTTGATGTACTTCCTGGACTCCTTCGATTTGAGCGGGAATATTCCCTCCTTTCCGAGTTCCAACCTCCGTTCTTCCACGTCCCGTATTTTGTAGGTCAGGTAAAAGTTGTCGAACCTGTCGTTAGACCGGTACTTCTTCCTGTACATCAAGGCCCTAAATCAAACAGAAACCAAGGATCTGAATCAGAGGTCAAAATACGAAACAAATCCAAGCTTAAGTGCCTATACCTGTATTTATATTTTCCAGTGCCTGTGATAACAATACGAATCATATTTGTAACGTATATCGTTAGTCCAATACATTTCATCAAGGACGTAAATGACGTACTGTGGTACTGTGTGTCAATGATTATTATCATATTGAACAATTAGTAAAAATTATATAAATATAAGTAATAAGGAATCATTATTTGAATAATATGAGGTGATCAAATACGTTCGAGAGTGATCCAATCTATCATACATCCATTCGGCCTTTATTTAATTTGATCACTACTGACCGCTTTTTAATACTCAAAGAATGCTCCCTTAGAATTGTTAGTTGTATCCAAATAAATCTTACTTGATTACTACAAATATGAGTGACATCATGGTCAGGTTCTTGACAAATCCGACGACGTTGGTGAAGCTGGAGAGGCGCTCCTTCACGTCCTTCAAGATGTCTTCCTTGACCTGGCTGTAGGACTTGGATTGGGTCACGTTGTATTGGTAGGTGTGGGAAATTGTGACATTGAAGTAGAACATCGTATGAACTGCCTTCACAGCGTCATAAATGGCTGGAACGATATATACACCATTATTTTAGCAGTTGTTTGTAATTTCGCAAAATGTTGGAAAGCCTTTCAATGATTCTAAAATACATATATCTATATATGTGTTTATATATATATATATATATATATATATATATATATATATATATATATATATATATATATATATATATATATATATATATATATATATATATATATATATATATATAAAATACAATATCTTCAGCAATATTAAATAACTGTAGTGATGTAGACTTGTTAATTGATAACAAAAAAATCACAAATGATTTAGGAAATAACTCTGTAGAATCAGTCGACTTCGGCGGTCAGCTGATGGAAAGGGTAAAACAGACGTTTATGCAAAATAAAAGTAGTCTCATACACTCCCTATGTCCTCGAATTTGTTCTGTCGCACACGGCACTACCATGATTCATCGGTATAGCCAACTGTTCCAAATCCTTTATATTGTCAAACTGAGACATTTTCAACGAATCTCTCTCTCTCTCTCTCTCTCTCTCTCTCTCTCTCTCTCTCTCTCTCTCTCTCTCTCTCTCTCTGTGGAAAACTTACGGTCATATATCCCGGTTTTCACAAGACTAGCTATAGCAGAGGCAATCAAACACAGCAGATCTATTACTAAAGGAAACAAACAGAATCAAATGTATTTAGCTTCTCTCAACATTTTGAAGCATTTGTTATGATTTGATTAATTGTAATTTAAATGAAAAATTATTTGTTATACCTATTCACAATTACCAAAAAGTAATGTAGTTTAATAAATATCAAGTTATCGATAATCAAAACTGGATCACAATTCCATATATTAAGTTTTGTATAATGGGCTTTAAATGAAAACTACACTGTATTTACATATTTTCACCCGACCTTTAAAACTTTGTAAAAATATTTATCACATTCATAAATATTATTATATTTATACTGTATATAAATTATATTTATTTTGGAACTACTGTGGTCGAGAAAACTTCTCATCAAAGTGCATACATGTACACTTTTTATGATTATTTTCACTCACTCAGATTTAACCATGCTAGAAAATAATGAGATCTTTGTGGATAGTAACATTTCTACTAATTTTACAACAATGTTTTAAATGTACCCATGTGGTAACTTGCTAAAAGATTACAAAAGATTACAAAAGTGTATTTATATATGACCCATCCATCAATGTTTCCTTTGTATATCAGTTGATGTGATAGGTTAGTTTACTATTCTAAAGAATAATTATAAATAAAACTAGATCTCGTTACGAGTAACGACTAGGTCTTCCGCCCGATTTTATTTTCATATGATACGATGAAATATCGATATTCTCTGCCAAATCTGCGATCTTGGTGAATCTAGGTTTTTTGTCTCGAGACCGAAAACGGACGAACAAAAGAGGTTTATGAAAATAAAAGCTAGGTTTTTTTTATACATTTGTTTAGTGTACACCACTGTTAATCATGGAAGATGAAACACCAAAGATAATCAGTTAAACTTGTGAAAAAAATAAATTGTTTGAACTCTTCTGGTGAGTACCGGAAGTGACGGTTGACAAAAGAAAACCCGTTAAATATATCTTCAATCGATTGTCTATCATTTATAAAAGTTTGTGTTTCAATCACTTACAGTCACTAAAATCTCGCTGGTATCAATTTTGTAAAAAGGCTAGGTACCAAAGATATTTGAAATCTTAATTGTTTTCAAGTTATCTGTAATACAGTTTACGAGTGTCTTGGCCCCTCATTTAAGGGGCCAGTCCCTTTTTCTTGAGTTCAATCGAAAGTTCTCACGAATACTAACATTTTTTGTTCTTACACCCATCTAAAATTGTTGTTCATTTTTGAGATACAAATGATTGAATATTTTAGGGGCCAGCCCTCTAGATCCTTAATGGGGGCAGACTTTAGAGTTTTGATTAGTGGAATCAATTAGAATCATCAATGCAAACATTTTCTTTTCTACATTGCCTAACAAAATATGTCTCCTTCTCAAGATATATTGCATCAAAGTTTAAGTACTTTGGCCCCTTAAAATCCCTAATTACGTCATAAATGGGTGTGAAAATGATTTTACCTGATAAATATTGCTACAATCAACAACTTTGCTTCTATCTTGCATTACAAAATTTTGATCGTTTTTAAGTTATTTGTAATAGAGTTTACGAGTGTCTTGGCCCCTAATTTAAGGGGCCAGCCCCTTTTTCTTGATTTTGTTGGAAAGAACGTTTAATTATCTACTACTTTTGTTATATATGTCTTAACAAAATACCAACTGATAAAAAGATACAGATGAAAACGTATGAAAATTTTGAATGAAAATTCGTACTCAATTTTCGAGCCCAGGCGAGCTCCAAGAAATGGCGCCACTGGCGTAAAACAACATAATAGTGCACAACTTCAAACTATAGACTACATATCCTGAAAATTTCATAGTCATATCTTTGATAGTTTCTGAGATCAGCTCTGCACAAAATAGGTCGTGAAAATGTGCAAAATGGCCGATAAATCGGTACCGGAAGTGACGACAGAAAAAATCTCATAAATGTATGAAGTTTACATCAAGTCTCATCTTCTGTGAAAAAATTATTGAAATCGGTCGAATAGTTTTCGAGAAATCGCGTGCACAAAATTTGTGGAAAAAAATAATAAGAAGAAGAAATCGTACGAAAACTATAAGGTCTTCCGTTGGAAACGGAAGACCTTAACTAATGAATTAGAATCAAAACATAACGTGTTCCCTAATCTTAATTATTTTACCCGATGTTGATGAACGACCCCACCTGACCTAAGATACCCCAAAGTAAGTTAAAAGGTCCCAGTCGAGGTTCAAAAAAGCGACCGGTCTTGCTAATTTTATACAAATGGTAAACGTATAGTAAGATTATTTATTGACTTATCATTTATCATTAGTTATACCGCCTATGATAATTTACTCCATTATTTTTCTCTCCCTCTTCTATCTCTTTCCAGTCAGGAGCGACAATGTCTAAACTCCGCTCTAGCTACGGTCTGATAGGACAAAACAATAGAAGGTTCGATGGTCGAGGTCATTTTTTTTTTTTTTTTAGAAAATACCCATAATAAATGGTAAAATATATGGATTCTTTACTATAGAATAGTTTGAAGAAATAATTGTTAAAGTTTTAGGTAGATCTGATGCTTAAACCACCCAGCCTCCTTGATACGTTAGAGCTTTTCTGGAGTTACCGCCCGTTGATATCTTCAACGTAGTCCTCTGTTTAGAATAACGCTCATAATTGTCTAAGCATTGTATTTTAATTTCATCTAGATTGCTGTAATTAAAATTATAAAATTTTACGCGATGAACTAATTGATTTTATTTTTAATTCAACCGTTAAAGCGAAAAAAATGTTTACAGCACGTGACTTACTTCTAGCTATGTTACACACGACTTGAGCGCCCTTCACTACATAACAGATCCAGCCCAAGAACCAACCCAATGTGTCCCTGCAAAGGCAAGTTATCATGAATTAAGTACTCAATACAAGTTTTGTCTACTGCTTTAAAGAGAACATCTAATAATAATGCTGATCAAGCATATATTTAACGTGTACAAATTTAAAGTAGGTAGAGCGGTC